>NC_061114.1:204504921-204530657 GCF_002878395.1 Capsicum annuum
ATATATATATAAAATAATCGTAACACAAATATGGTTTAAATTGATGCATCTCTCTTATTCTGTGGCAACAAGGGAAAGAGGTACACAAATGTAAAAGTGATACCATCAACCACTTGGAATTCGAAAGCATATATGTGTATGTGTTTATGTTTACATTATTACATTAAAGTGTGAAAGATTTTTTAAAAGTGATTTGAACTTTTACACTTTATTAAAAATCTCCGCAATAGATAAAATTATTTAATTTTAAATAATCAAACGTTACACGTGTGACTAAACTAGTATATATATATATATATACACACGCACACATATATACACATATATATTTATATATATATATATATACACACACACACACACATATATATATTATGTCAGTTTGATTTAGGTTTGGTTTTTTTTTTTTGTTAACACCAAACCAAACCAAGAATGATCGATTTTTTTTTTTTCAAATGCCAAACCAAACCATAAGTCGCTTTTTTTTCTCGATTTGGTTTGGTTCTTCGGTTTGGTTTGACTTGACGGTTTGGTCTGTACATCCCTAGCTCCAGCCATTTAATTGTGTATCTTTGTCACCTTCTCATCTGGCCCCACGCCCCACCCTTACTTTACATTAAATTTAAGAGAAAATGCATAAAGTATCCTCTTAACTTGTTTGACTTTTTCAAAAAAAAATACTTAAACTATACTTTCGACCTAGTACCCTACAAATCTTACTAATACCATTGTAAATACACTATTTTGATCATAATTTTCAGCACTCCTCACTTTTAAAAAACACGTGTTTGGCACTCTCTCCTTCTTCTTCCTGTTCACATGTCTTTCCTTCTTCTCTTTCGTTACTTCTTTCATTGTTGTTGATCATTGTGTATTAAATAAAATTCTCTGCTAAAGTACGCCTAAATTATTCTCCCTAATAAAGTGAATTCCAAAAAAGAAAGATTTCATTCAATTGAGGAAAAAAAATTTGATTGAATTGAGGTTAAAAAATGCAGAGTACAAACTCCATTTTTTTGAATTGAATCATTCAATTGAGTAGGGAGATTCAATCTTTCAAGAAAATGTACGCCTCAATTCAATTCAATTTAGTTCATTAGTAGAGATTCAATCTTTAACCCTATTAAATTGAATCAGTTCAACTTTAACCCCATTTTTACATTTCCGCGCAAAAGAAAAATTTGAATTCCTCAATTGTTCTCCGCAAATTTTTTAATCCCATTTTCACATTATTTGAACTCAATTAGTCAAAATTTCATCGCGTTGTTGTTTGATATGAGTAGCTAAGTCTTCTATTAATATTGAGATTTTATTGCAATAATGAACAAAAATCAATAAAGACTGAATCAAGAAAATGTGGAAATAGGGTTAAAGTTAAAATATTTTTAGATTTTATTTTGCTAGAATTAACAACAATCCAGTAAATATCAATTCAGGAAAATGTGAAAATGGGGTTAAAGGTGAAATTTTTATCGCAAGAAGGAACAATTTATGTAAGCATTTTTTGGTTTATGGCAACAATTTATTATTGATTTCTTGAATCTGAATCAGTGGAGTTTTTTTGTTGGAGAAAGATGAGGAAGAGATGATGGAATGATGGAGGCTGTGATTGTATTGGCATCAATGGAGAAGAAGGTAATTGTATTACCATCAATGGAGAAGAAAAGATTTTTAAATTATTTGACAAATAAATTACACGTGACAGATTTTAATTGGTAATTTAAGTCAATTTTTAACCCTTCACGCGCTTGTTGTGCGCGTCTACACGCATAGGCAAAATTTAAGTCAAAATGGTGTATTTACAACGATCTTAGTAAGATTTGTGGGCTAATAGGTCAAAAGTATAGTTTAGGTGTCTTTTTAAAAAAATCGGACAAATTTAGGGGATACTTTATGTATTTTCTCTAAATTTAATGTATATTATTGTTTACATTAAACCCATGGGTCATTACAATTCTCCAATCCCAAACCCAAAACTGCAAGCCAACAATATCAAATTCCTAAAATTTACAATTCCCCCAAGTTCTCTTCAAGCGAAGTAATACCCCGTTTGACCATGAAAATCATAATTTTTCAGAGTTAAAGTTGGATTTGAAGTTGAAATTGAAGTTTGAGTTAGAGTTGTGTTTAACTATGAATATCAATTAAAGTTGTTTTTAAAATTTTGTGATAGAAATATGAGTGAAAAAGGTGAAAATAAGTAAAACTTGTTTTCACTTTTCAAATATAATTTCAGAATTGTATTTGAAATTTTCATGGCCAAACCCATCTTGTTTTCACTTTTTTCACTAAAGTGAAATAATTTTTTGAAAAAAAAAAATGATTTTCATGCCAAACGACTACTAAATATACGCTAGAACACGCACACTTAATGGACAACTTTTTCAGTTTCTCGCTACTGCAACTGTAGAGAGAGCTTTTTCATCCATGAAACTAGGGGTGTTCATGGGTCGGTTATTGGTCAAAACCAACTTAGTCGGTTTTTAAATTTCTAAAACCAAACCAAACAAAAAAATAATCATCGGTTTGGTTCTTGTCGGTTTAGTTCGATTTGGTTCAGTTTTTTCTGTTTATAACTTTAGCTAATGATAAGAGTTCAAGATTTTTTTTTTAAAAAAAAAACAAATCCAATCTAATATATGAGATGTCAACCGAGTGTTATATCTCAATCTTGAAACTAAAATGTCAACTGAGTGTTATACTTCAGCAAAGCCATGAACAACACCATATGAACACTTCTAAGAAAAAATTTAAGAACTACATTTAACAAAATAATATGATAAACCCCGTAAAAGGTGAACACATAAACTTCTTACTCGACAAGGTTCAAAAGAAAGTTAAAATTAGTGATTTTCTATAGTCTAATGAATCTTAGCTGTAATTTCAATATACAACAGGATATTATTTTCAAAATTAGTATCATTTGTTATTCAAAGTGCGAAATTCATTTAGAATCTCATAAGGTACTATCAACTGGATGAAAACATATGACTGAATGTATTACGACTAAAGTTAAATCGTGATTAAATTAAAATATAAAATGTAACAAATATTTATATTGTATTTATGAATGATATATAAATAATTATAATATATATATATCGGTTCGGTTTGGTTATTTATCAGTTATTTTAGAGTAAACCAAACAAAACCAAATTAGTATCGATTTTTTTAAATTCAAAATCAAACCAAACCAAATATCGATTTTTTTAATCGGTTTGGTTTGAATCGCGGTACGATTTGGTTTTTAACCAAACCGTGAACACCCCTACATGAAACATATTAAAAATGAACTGTGTAGCAGTATTGGTGATGCATTTTTTAATTGATTGTTTAGTTTGTTACATTGAGAAGATGTATTTGTAAATATAAGTAATGATGCAATTATTGATCGTTTTCAGAATACGAAAATGCGTCAACATCTAGTATGAAATGATGATCTACTTTTGTTATATTAGTACTAAATTAATGTCATTTGATCATTTTGAAGTTTATACTTTGATCATAATTTATTTTTTTGTAATTTTAAGTTTAAAAAAGTTGTATGCCAAATTCTGTAGTTGAAAGATATGATCATGTTAAAGATAATAGTTCATCCTCTATCTTCAAATCCTGGATTCACCTCTCATTACAATTCTGGTTTCATTGTACTACATTTGCAATTCACATCAACCTACGACTAAGAATATCTCTAAGCAATTCAAATCAACCTACGACTAAGAATATCTCTAAGTTCAGTTTTAATTGAATGACGGGCGAAAAAAATAAGTACATATTAAATGACAAATTATGAATATATATCAACGGCTGAATATGTTTATAATTTTTTAAAATTTATCAGTAAATTTTATTTAAATATTTCAAGGATAATATATTTTGATTGGTTATTTGAACACATGATTGAGTGTGGATACTTTCAATATAAATTTTGAAAATGGTTCTATGTGCAAATTCTAAGTGTTCTTTACGTAGATAACCTCGTTTTCATTTTACATTTTAGTCTCAAATGAGATATATCTCAAATTTTAACTCCTATTAAAGTTAATGATATATTTAATGAAATTGACATGTTTTAAAATTTAACTGATTAACTTATTTATATAAGAAAAAAAATTAAATATATCATCAAATTATTAAAAATGATTCATTCATGCCACTGCTTTTAGGGGTCGTTTGGTAGAGTGTATAAGAATAATGCAAAACATAGTGTATTGGTAATGCTTGTATTAGTAATGCTTGTGTTAGTTATACTTGCATTAGTTAGGCTTGTATTTTTCTTATGCAGTGTTTGGTTCGATGTATTAAAAAATATATAAATTATATAATTTTAAAAAAAAATTACATAATACACTCAATATATATGTTGGAAAGGATGAGGAATTTTTTTTTAGGGGTGATAGGGGTTTTAAGCATGTTAATGCATGCATTAAATCCATTGCATTACTAATGTCATGGATTTTGGGGTATTAGTAATACACATCTCAATACACAATAGAGTGTATAACTAATGCTTGCATTAGTTATACATAGGGTAAAAAGGTATACCAAACAAGCTAAGGTACTACTAATACACATTAAACTAATGCATGTATTAACATTCCAATACACTCTACCAAACAACCCCTTAAAAGTTTGGCTCATCTTTGTAACTGCGGCTACAGAAAGGTTCATTTATGTCATTATTTTATAACGAAGATTTTGCAAAACTATTTTTTCCATGAGACCTCTTATTAGAAGTCCACGTCACCAAATCTAAATCAATCAATATTATTTAAATTAAAATAAAAAATTATAGCCATTAAAATAAAATCCGACACAATTAATGAGTTTGATTTTTATTTTTAATTAGTTCAATTTTTATTTTTAGTAAGTTCAATTTTTATTTCAGTGGATCTAATTTTTAATTTTTGATTTTAAGTAATATTGATTAGTTTAGATGTGATGATGTGGACCTCTAATAAGAGGTCACGTGTCAAAAATTATTTTGTAAAGATTATTGTTACAAAATAATGGCATGAACGAACCTTTCTATAACGTCAGTGACATAAATGAGCTAAACTTTCAACGGCAGTGGCATAGAAGAGTCAAACTTATAACGGATGGTATAAATGAATCATTTATAATAGTTCAATGACATATTTGTTCCTTTTGCCTTTATTTAATATGTAATGAACACTTGAAAATATAAATAAAAACTTAAGAGTCAGAATTATCAAATATACATCAAACTTACGACTTATCAAATATTTTTAAACCTCTCAAAGATTGTTTGGTCGAAAAAACAAGTTATTCTGAAATTAATTTTTCAAGATTAGCTATTTCGATATTAATTACTTCATTTTCAAGATGAAAGAAAAATAATATTATGAATTTAAGATAATAAATTTTAAAATAAATTATTTCATATATTTTATTTTAATCAAATAAAAAATAAATTTATTTTTAAATTATCTAAAAATTAATTACTCTTTTTATCTGTTGCACCAAACGAGTACTTCTCTATTAGCTACCTGGAAAGTGGTTCTTTTTGTCAAAGAAGGCTAGGGGCCTAATCACCCTTCTTTCTTTTTACTTCGATAAACGGTAGCAATAAAATTATATAATTCGAGTTTTTATTAAAGATAAATATTTTATATTATATATTTAGATGTTTAATCAAAATAAATTATAATTCAAATGTTTCAATAAAATTTAGTTACTATCCATCAACTCATCAGTTAACCTAAGAATTGACTAAATAACTGTTTCAAATACTAACCAACTGACAACAGAGTTTATGGGGGTGTTTGATTAGAAAATAAGTTATTTTAAATTTAGTTATTTAATTTTTAAAATGGAAAAAAATAAAATTATAATTTTAAAATAAATAATTTTATATATTTTATCTCAATTAAATATGTTATAATTTTATTTAAAATTAATTATAAAATTAATTATTTTTGATCTCTTATATCAAACGATCCTAACAATACAATTTATTTGATGTAAGGTATAAAGATAAATAGTCCTGGAATAAAATAGATTATTTTATTTCATCTTAATTTAAGATATTAATTAGTACTAAAATTATTTATATTATAATAATAAAATAATTATCCCATATAACATAATAAAATAATTAATTTTAAGATAATTAATTTTAAATTAATTATCCGAATAATATTGTTCCAACCAAATGGCCGTGTTTAACGAAGCTACACATGGAGAATGACCCATCGGGACCCTTTCGTGCCGACCAAAGACAAAAGATAACTCTAGTAAATAACCTCGGTCGAAGCGACCAACTACAGTTTAACTTTAAACATCCTTAAATGACGCCGTTTTATAACAAAGTTAGGAGAACTGTCAGCCTCATGTTGGACACGTGGTGCAGTCTAAGTCTGCCAATGTGGTAGAACGAAATTTACTCATCTGGACACGTGTAAGCTGAAAATTGTAGCTGGTGAAACTGGCGGGTCCAAATTTGAAGGAGACTGATTATAATTATGGGGTCCATTCTCATTTAAATGTTATACTATAGGTGTTTGTGTAATTACTTAATTACAATTTACAAAAGAGACTAATATGAATTTAATAAATTGATTAAGCATATTGGAACAACCGACTATGAGCCGTGGCCAAATTGACTCTTTGGTAGACCAACACTTGTGGGTGTGTGAAATGGGATGGCAGTCAAAATCTGTTAATCGAGAAGTGTAGAGATATTAATTTCAAAATTATTTGTTTTATCATTTACATTATAATAATAAAGTAAGTATTTCCATGTATGTGGTGAAAGATTAATCCTACAACATAATTTTATTTATCTCATCCTCCATAACGGATAACCCTTACAACTTTAATATCTCCATGTCTCTAGTTTAATATGTTGAGAAAGCCATGATTATGGAAACTTAAGAACTCTTGCATGTGGCATCAAGGATAAATAGAAGAATGTGAAAATTTATCTGAGGTTAAAAATGGTGTTGATATAATTCAAAAATAGATGGCTACTTTGAGGGAGATGAAAGTGATGTGGGGAGACGCTTGGATACTTTCACGCAAGTTTGATCAAACAATTTTATACAAAATAATGCATGGGCCATGGCTTAGCTAATTCTTTTCATTTATTTGATGATGAAATTTTCACAAGTTTGATCACACAATTTTATACAAAATAATGCATGGCTTAGCTAATTCTTTTCATTTATTTGAAGAAGAAAATTTTTTGGGAGAAGCATTCCCAAAGTTGAATTGTCAAAAACTCTCACATTTAAAAGATAAAAGTAAAGAGAGTGGGATATTATGATGGATGTGTGAATATAATTAAATAGATAAAATATAAAATAAAAATATTCAAAAGAAGTAAAAGTGACTTCGATAAAAGACGTGATATTGAAAATAAGGTATAAATAATTCGGACATGTAATAACGAGATGCACAGATATTCTAGTGCAGAGGCGTGAGAGATAAGGTTATGAATGAATTTAGAATAGCTAAAGCTAGACCTTTTTTTAGGTAGAGGTAAAGTAAAAACTTATTATGAAAAAAAAACTGAACGAAATATGATGCAATTATAACTTATCAAAAATATGATCTTAAATCGAAAGATGTCAAAGATACAAATTAGAGGAGAAAATTAGTAAATAGCAGTGCATTCATTTCAGGATAGAGTGTATTATTTGTCTTGTTTCTCTTACTAGTGGTCATAAGAGTGTATTATCTAAAATATGTTGGTATAGTTTGTGGGGAGTATTATTTTATTGTATTATTAATTATTAGTGTATGCATTATCCATTTTAAATACTTCGTAAGATTATGGTATTGAATTTATTGTATTTGGTATATATCTAATCATATTTAATTTTGATTAATTTAAATTACACTTTTCAGAGTCTATTTTTAGAGTATCACTACATTTTAAATTATTTTATAGACACGCCTCAAACTTAAATTTTTTTATTAAGAAAAATAATTTCATCACTATACAACAATTCATGTTAATATATATTGTGATATACATTTATTAACTCATAACTTGTGATTTGTTATTTAAATTTTGGTAAATTAAAAATAATAATAATAGCTAAATTAATGAAAGCGGATCTAAAATATTCTTCACTTATTGAAAATGATATAAAAATGTCCTTCATTTATTTTTAGCTTTTATAATGTCTTTTACATTTACATTTGGATCCAAAATGCCCTTCACATTCATCTTTAGACTTCAAAATGCTCTTATATTTAACAACTCCAATATTTAATTAAAAAAATTCATTAATAACATGACAACTTTTCACCAATTGAAAAAAGTTTAAAATCCCACCCAAAAGCTAATAGATCCGTTCAGATTATATTGAAGTTCAAGTAAATTTCGGCAAACTTAATAATCCGTTTAGAATGAATTTATGTAAATAATTTTTTCTCATTCTAATCCTATCAAGTGATTGACACTCACCCAAAGATTTTGAAATTGGGCCAAACAAGTAATTCTTTAGAGTGACTAATGTCTGCAAATTGTTGGTGGTACCCATAGTTGGAGAATTTTAATTAATTTATTGATACTTGTATCAAGGATTTTAACTTAAGACGTAAATTTTTAGTTAATTTACTTGTACATTGACTAATTAAGTATATCAAAATAAGGTAATAATACATAAGATTAATGCATGCATTATTTTTGTAATACACTCTATCAGACGATCCCTTATTATTTTTGCCTAAATCTATTGCAATATTTTCAGTGAAATTATTTTTCCATAGCTGCAATACTTTAAATTTCATATGCCTCAAAACTAGATTCCTCATCCTAGAATGTAAAATTCATAAATGTAATTACACAATTTATTAGAGATCAAAAACTTCATTAGTCTAGTTTGAGATGTTTTTTCACGCATTCAAAAAAATTAAATATAATTCATAGTACCTAAATCTTCACGAGATCAATAAACAATAAAATAAAATGAGAAAAATTAAAGTAATAATATTTAAGTATATTGGTATATATTTTTCACTTCAATATTTGAAATCAAATTCAAATTCAAAATTATAGAAAAAAAATTTTGCATATAAAAAATACTCACGTGTAACTTTTAACAAATAATATTAATTAAAATTAAGTATAACAATTGTTCATCAGATCAAATATAAATAAATAAATAAATAATAATAAAATAGATTATTTAATATTTTAAATAATTAAATAGAATCAATAAAAAGTTGACATGTTATTAATAAATTTAAAGTAAAGAACATTATAGAATTTAAAGATAAATGAAGAATTTTTTCAGACTACCTTCAATAAGTAGAGAATATTTAAGATCCCTTTCAATTAAATTAATACTTCCTCCATTTAAAAAAGAATTACATATTTTGACTTTCCATAAAATTTAATAAAATAAAAAAGATTTTTGAATTTTATGATTTTAAATTAAAATTGTGTCAAATATATTAAAATACCTTTTAATTTTGTAATTCTAAATATGTCATGTGAAAAATTAAAATAAACGTATTATAAAAAAAAATATCTTTTTAAAAATAAACTAAAAAAAAATAGGGCAATTGCTTTTAAACGAAAGACGTAATATATAAAACTAAATCAACCGATAAAAAAACACCTCAACAGAAAAGGAAGAAACAAACAAACAAGGAAAGAAAGCGTTGCGGTTCAAAATTTACATGATGCCGAACCAAGACCAGATAAAAACGGTGCGGTGCAGCATGGTCCACAGAAATTTCATGCCGCTCATATGTTTCCTCCTGGTCCACCAGTAGGCAGTAGGTCCCACACTATAACGCCCTCTCTACTGTCTTCTCTACTTATAAGTAAACAACGCTCAGCTCTCTTCAAATTACGCCATTTACCAAACAAGACAAAGCCTTAAACAGTGAACACCATTTCTCACAAATTTCCAATTCCCTTTTCTCCATTTCACACAACCTTCGTAACGGTTAACCTGAAGAACTCCGGCAGACATTTTCCGGAGGTAAAGAGGCTACTTCTCATTTCGTTTATCGAGCCTTCTTTTCCGTTAACTGTTTTTCTTTCTAGAATGTTCTGTAAACGGCGTTTTATACTTTTTTTTCTTTTTCTTCAATTTATGTTGTTTTTAAGTTTCGGTTCTCTATGATAAATTGATGAATTACTAGTTTCATTGCCTGTGGAAATGCATGTCAATGTTTCTATGTTAAGCTTTTTTTTCGACTAAATTCTGGCTGTTTTCTCTAATTTGGATGTTGTTAAGCTTTTTATTCCTGTAAATTCTGACTATTTTCTGTAATTTTGATGTTGGCTATTCCTGTAGTTTAGATGTTGTTAATCTTTTTTCTCGTCTAAATCCTAGCTATTTCGTACAGTTTTCATGTTGTTAAGCTTTTTTCTCGAACAAATTTTTGTTGTTCTCGTATGTTTTGCGAAATTCAACTTGAAATTCGAATATTAATAGACATGATTTGTTCTTAAGAAATATTAATGTGAATAGTTTAATATTTCAAGTTTTTGCTAATTTGTTTGTTTAATGTACTGACAAATGAAGACTTGTCAAATTAGTTCATGAATTCTTAATCTTGTGCCTTTTCGAGTGCTTATTTAAGTTTTGTTTTGGTGATTTTAGGATAATGGCTCTCTATGAAAATCAGGATTTGGAGTATATGGTGGATGAGTACTACTATGACACTACTGATTTTGAGGACAGCACTTTCGGGGATGAGTCGTCGCCACGAAGTACTGATCTCGATGACTCTGATTTTGAGGATGATTTCGAAGTGGTATGGGGGACAAATTTGAATTTTTTGACATGTTACTGGTGTTATCCTCCTCCATTTTTAGTTTAACAATGTTGTTTTATTGCTTTTTCGATTCTACAGAGTAAGTCAAAGACGGATACATCAGCTGTAGAAGCTAGAAATGGCAAGGATATACAGGGAATTCCTTGGGAAAGGCTTAATTTTACCAGAAACAAGTACCGCGAGGCGAGGTTGAAGCAGTATAAGAACTATGAGAACCTCTCCCGTTCGCGTGAAGCTCTTGAAAAGGTTTTTCTTTTCACTATTATCCCTTCCCAAGTAGTGTCAATGCATGCTAGCAGTGTATGGTATACCTTTCTCGTATTTTTGGCTAAGCTCATCTCTAAAAGTTTTTTTCCTCACTATTTTAGGATTGTAAGGAAGTAGAAAAAGGACACAGCTTCTATGACTTCCAGTTCAATACAAGGCTCGTCAAATCAACTATTGTGCACTTTCAGGTACATAAATTCTTAAATCATTTTCTTGCTCGGGTGAATCGTGTTTTAACTTTTGATCAAGAAATCCCTTGACTGGTCTGCTTCCCTGTAGTTTTTTGTGCTTTGATTTAGTCCCTGTTGTCTCATTTTGCATAATTCAATTAAACATGAGGCTGCCTTCTCATTCTGGCCTTTAATTTTATTTTTTCCTTTTCATCTTTTAGGTGAGGTCTTTAGTTGTTTGTTATTTTACATTAGA
Source organism: Capsicum annuum (assembly GCF_002878395.1). Lineage (NCBI taxonomy): Eukaryota > Viridiplantae > Streptophyta > Magnoliopsida > Solanales > Solanaceae > Capsicum > Capsicum annuum. The sequence continues at coordinate 204,516,382 of NC_061114.1, forward strand.
ATTATGTTTACTCTAAATTTATGAATTTAGAGTTAACAATAAGAATTGGTTATTTATAATCTTGTCAATGTGTGAGCCTTCGGTCGATGAACCCTGCCACCTTGCCATGCAATAACTATACTTCGCAGGTGCACTGCTCCTCTAATGTTATGGATATTTTGATCTAAATTGTTAGGCTTTTAGTTTCCTCTCTCATTCTTCAGAGGTATGGAGTTTGTATCTTCATTGAAGAATTTAGTGAGAGTGATGCTTGATATGGAATTTTACTTAAACATTGACTGTGTGTGTCTCTAACACATGCTTGGACAGCTTTCCGGAATAATATGTCACCACGGACAATATGTTTTGAGATGATCCTCCTCATGGCCTCCAAGCTGGTGAATTTTCATCTGATATAAATTTAGCGTCACCTTATTATTTCTTGATGCAGTTTTATTTTTCTTCCTCTCTTCAGAAAACCCAAACATATGCCTAATTTGGCTTATGCCGGTTTCATTTGTTGCTTCCAGTAATGATATTTCACTACATGTAGAAGCAACAAGATTTGCATAGGAACCGTTTTTCTGATATTCTGCATTAGTATTTAACTCATTTTTTCAGTAAGCAGATTTGGTTGTGCCAGGATCGATGTTTTGAACTGAGAGCTATATTCACAATATCCTTTTTGTGCAGATTATAAACATTTAAAGAAGTGTCTCATGAAACTTTGTAATAGTAGGAGGTCCTAGTTTGGAGCTTCACTTTTGAATATTTCTTATGAACCAACTGAATGTATTTTGAGGACAGGGTTTTGATATGGAAGCTCAGGGGTGAATTTGGCTTTTGCTGGATTTGTAGTTCCTTGCTAACACAAAATATTGTTTCGACTTTTGAGTCGAAGTTACATGTTATGTTCCATTCTACTAGTGTGACAAACTTAGGTTTGCAGTGTCAGACAGTAAAGTTGAGGCAGATGGTTGAAATTTCCAAACTTCCATTTCCATTTTTTGGTCCCTCTAGAGAATAATGTATCACTTGATTTTATTTCTGATCATCCGCCGCGGTCCTGCATTTGCAGTTGGTTGTTAACTAGCTGTGTTGCCTGTTCAGCACAGTTCATACCTTCCTATTCAGAGCCCATTGATCATTGCATACCTTTCTCTTCTATTGTTTTAGAAGATATTGAGTTGTTGAGCATTTTTTCTAGTCATTATATGAAGTGGTTAAGTTTTAATTCTTGCTGTGAGTGATGTTTGTTAGAATTGTATTCTTCAAAAATTAACCCATATCATGTATGCATTGCTATTGTATCTATCTTTCAGCATTAGAAGCAGGATTGCAGTTATTGTGCGAGCAGCTGGCGCAAGCTTTCCATATGGTATGGTAGGGAATACCTATGAATTTAAGTGGCCTTTATGGTCTTAGTTTTGAGCTAACTTGTTAATGGCAGCAATAAGTTATTAAAATAATTGTGTGCTGCTTCATCATTTGAATATTTAGATGGTCATCTTGTTTATGGTTATTTCTTCAGTTGAAGATGATGGTTGCACTTTTTTTCTCTTTGTTTGTTAGAGATGGATTCTGCACTAGGCTTATTAAGTACTTCCACTGTGTGGGTTATAAATTGTAATTGTTGAGTCTCAGTTTCTTCACAGTTTTGATCATTATATAATTGCTTTGTTACATCTTCTCTTGTAGCTATCATCTCTCTCTTTCCATTAGAAAAAGAAGATTTACTGATTTGATACTCCATAGGCTGTTGTTTCAACTTTTTGACAACTGTGTTTTTGCAGTATACGAGTGGGAGAGTTAGGTTGGGTTGTGTTTGTGTCATTCATTTGAGAATATGCGACTTTCACTTTTGAAATTTTCAGTGACTTGATTGTGTGTTTTTCTGCCCTCAGTCAATCACATTTCTGAACTTGGGGGCTTAATTGCTAATTTAATCTCTTGTTATGCGGTGCTGTGCCCTTAATCAATCACATTGAGAACTTGGGGGCTCAATTGCTTATCTACTAAGAGTTCTCCTCCCTTTCCTATATTCCTTGGTCCATTCCACTCTTTAGATAGCTCGTCATGTTTGGAATAGAATGTCGATGCACTTAACACTTGTATTTGCGATCTATCTATTACGCTATTTGAATCCCATTGACGTCATTTGAAATATGTACTGTTCATTATTTGGGTTGTGCTCACATTGATTATCTTCCAGATGTTGGTGAGGCACCCCTTGCGAGTCTCCGTGGTAATCTTGTTTTTGCTGCATCATTTTTCCTTCCCACTATTGTCGCCGGTTGACATTTCCTGGCTTCTCTTTCATTGGTTTCTTTTCTGCTTCGATCTATATAGTAATAGGAAAGTGTAACTATTTTTTAGCTGCCCGACTTACTTTCTAGCAAACCAGCTCTACTGCAGATGATGATGTACAACTATTAGTGGTAGATTGTTTAGTTGTGAACTTGTAGCAAGCTAGCATCTGTTCCTTTGCTAGCTTATGCATCATTGACCAGTAATATTTAGGGCTAACGACATGCTGACCTACGACTTTAACTTTGTATTAGGGATTTCGTGCATTGTTCTCTTTTATCTTCTTTATTCCTCTGGAGCCTAAACCCGCAAAGGGAGAGGGGGGCGGTTGATTTTTATGGTCCATCCTGCATCGTGTCTCTGTAGTTTATTTATTCCCATTCTAGGTACTCTCGCAGTTTGTCACATGGTTGAGTCGGTGAATGAGAACTGTCTGTACCCTGAAGTTAACATGACTGCAGGCCTATCATTTTTTCTGAATATTTTTTTGTTGTGATGAGTTTTTCCAGCAAGTGCTAGCATCCTGACGTCCTTGTTTATGCTTTATTTGATATCATATGATGTTACTGTTTGCATCATAGGAAACGTCTATTTATGAGTGTATCAACCTGTTTATATTTTTGTTTCAGTTGAGGAATCTCTTGTGGTCGACATCAAAACATGATGTGTATCTCATGCAAAATCATTCTGTGATGCACTGGTCCTCACTTCTCAGGAGGGGAAAAGAAGTGCTAAATGTTGCTAGGCCATTGGTGCCCACTATGGTTAGCAATGCCTTTTGTTTCCCTTCTATATACTTAAATGACTTTTGGCAATCAAGAATTAACACACTGGCTTGTGCAGAAGTATCCTGGATCAGAGGCTCAAACACTCACCCGAGTGCAGATTAGCAATATGGCTGTTAGGGATGGTTTGATGGCTGCTGGTGGTTTCCAAGGGGAGCTTATCTGTAAGGTAGGATTATAGTACATTCTTTGCAGAATTGGACTCTTCCTTAAGTCAGTCATACTGATATGATCTTATCTCGTGCAGTATTTAAACCAACCTGGAGTGGCATTTGCTAAAAAAATAAGTAACGAAGAGAATGCTATAACTAATGCCGTGGATATTTGTTATGGTCCAACGTAAGTCCCTGAAATTTGTCTCTGTGGCTTTTTTGAATTCAATGTGGAGGCCGTTGTGTACCAGTGCTTATATGGTTCTTTGCAGTGGCTCGATGAGGATAATGACTGCTAATAATGATCAGCAAGTCAGGTTTTTTGATGTGAACAGTTTTGCTTGCACCAATTGTTACACATTTCCTTGGTCTGTTAACGTGAGTAGCTGATTTTAATTTCTGGTCTGCAGTTCCATTGCTTTTGGTGATGCTCGTTGGTCCTCTACTCACAGATTTTGGTTTCATTGCAGAACACCTCTGTTAGCCCCGATGGTAAATTACTTGCTGTCCTTGGTGATAGTCCAGAATGTCTACTTGCTGATGCTCAAAGTGGGAAGGTTGGTCTTGCCCATATATCTTAATTAATGAGGGGTGTTAACTTTTTGATGATTAGTTTCTCATGAGTTGACCTTCAACTGATGCTTCAGGTTGTCTGCGACCTAAAAGGTCACCTAGATTATTCATTTGCATCAGCTTGGCACCCGGACGGAAGAATTTTGGCAACTGGTAACCAAGACACAACTTGCAGGCTGTGGGATATAAGGAACACATCGCAGTCCATAGCAGTGCTCAAAGGAAGGATGGGTGCCATCCGTGCAATCAAGTTCACATCGGATGGGCGCTTCATGGCCATGGCGGAGCCAGCTGATTTTGTCCACATATTCGACACACAATCCGATTATGATGTCTGTCAAGAAATTGATTTGTTTGGTGAGATTGCTGGGATATCCTTCAGTCCTGATACTGAAGCTCTCTTTATTGGAGTGGCAGACCGAACCTATGGTAGCGTGTTGGAGTTCAACCGTAAACGCTACCGCGGCTACCTTGATTATGCTTTGTAGTAAAAAGGTACTTGCCCGTGTCTCTTTAGTTTGGGCATCTGCTTGTTTGGTATATAGTTTTGTGTATAGTATGAGGAAAATTCGGGGTAGACACAATGGCTTTCATATGGTAATGGTCTGAAGGCATACACCTGTATGATTTGGAGAACTTGTGTGGTGATCGGTAAAGAGCTAGCAGGATGACGGCCCAGTGGCTCATGGCCATGTAAAGGCTGTTTCTGCAGAAGTATATTGTCCAAGGGTGTGCAGAAACAGAAAGATTTAGCAGTAGTAAACAGTGCATTTTGTATATCAGAACGAATTATGTGGTCATGTCGTTTTTGGTAATGACCAATTTTATCACAATTCAATATGTTCCGTTTTTATTTTTTTGTTTTTATATGTGTCCTGTTGATGTTCTGTTTCCTTTTCTTCCTTTCCGGATGCAAGTGCCTGTTTGTTTACCGTTTTGTTTGCACGAAAGAAAGTAAAAACGATACTGAACTTTGGATGCAGAACTGGTCTCAATTTAATTAGAAACAGTTGCAAGGAACAAACTTGTCAACTTTTACCTTGGTTGAGATAGAAGACATAACATTTCAACGAAGATTTTTGCTAGACGAGTCACGTTTGTACATATGAAAAGTTGGTTTACCGTTTTCAACCGTCACAGTTATTATCCATTTCAATTGTGTACAAATGACTTTGGATTATCCATTTCAATTGTGTACAAATGACTTGCCAATTTCAGAGGAATCCACCAGGTGTGACCAAATCCAAATACTACTAAAATAGAATATCTTAGGAAAGCGACAATAACTAAACACTCATGTTCAAATGGGGCCCGGGAGAGAGCTGTAGCAACAAAAATGATAAAAATTAAAGGATAATCTCCTTTAGTTTATCCTCTGAAGTTATGTAACAATGACAAGAATTATAGGATAATCTCGTTTAGTTTATCCTATGAAGATTATGTAATAAAACTGATGTAGACTTTTTATGTCTTTTCAAGTTGTGTTCATTTTTTCTAGTAAAAGAGAAGGAAGATCAAGCCGAATAACGAATAGTAGGAGTAACACATGCCCCCTTTATCTTGGTTACGTATAACTCTCGTTTGAATAAATGGAGGGGGCCCTTTTGTTGGTTAGTTGGTGTATAAGGTCACATTAGCAGTTATTATCAATTATTTAACAACTCTCTTAAACTCCCAACGACAAAAACGTTTAACTCTTTCTATACCTCCCAGTCCCACCAAACAGCTGAAATTTGTTGACTGATACAATGGATTCGAAGGGAATTGATTTTCCACAGATTTGGACAAATTTGCTGTTAATGCATAATGACCAAAACAGTAACACGTACGTAGTTGACGCGGTTGCTACTAATTTCTAGTGTATTCGAACGTAATGATCCTAGTATGATCATCACTAGAAATTTCACCATCACACCATTAATTTATTCTTGATAATGTTTATCAGGTTACAAAAGAAATGATATTATTTTTTTAACTATGTTTACATTATCTCATGTTTAACAACATTCTTTAGGTCAAACTGCTACATATGCACAAGATCACCATATCCCTACCAACCTACCTAATTCCCAAATAGTGGCTTTCCAACAGTTGCCTGTTGGGCTAAGTCAATTCAAGGAAACTATTAGTAATATGGTGCGATATTGTTTACTTTAATATAGTATCTCCCCCTTCCCCCCTTGTTTTAAGAGGCCTCGTATTATTCAAAAGGCTTCTCATCGGTCTCTCTAACGGGTTATTTGGTTTGGAATATAGTTATACTAGTATTAGTTATACTGGGATAAGTTATATTGAGATTAATTTTTATTGAGTGTTTGGTTTATTGTATTCAAAGTAATATGCATGGTATAATTTCTAAGAATAAATTAATTGATTACCAAAATATCCTCCATCTTATTTAACTATATATATATATATATATATATATATATTTCTTTTCAAACTTTAAATATTTATTCTTAAAAATAAAACTTTCATCTTATCTAGCTTTATTTTTTGTGTGTGTGCATTTTCATAATTATATCGTGCATATTTTAAAATAAAACTTTCAACTTAAGATTGTTAAAGTAAAAGATGATTTATTGTTTGTCACCATATAATATAGAATATTAAAATTCATTTTAATCAATATCAATTTTTAAGTGATTAAAAAATTATTTAATTTAAAATATGTAATTCAACAATGAAGTCGACATTTTTATTATTTTTTAGAGAAATTAAAATATATAATTAAACATAATAATTATTCAAATAAATTTAACGTATAATATATTCATAATTAAAACATTTCTTAAATGCGTATGAATCTCTAATATTTCATGTTAAATTACTTATTTTGTTCTAAATTTCATAAAATATTAATAATCTCATTTTTTGTTAAAAAAAATCATCATAAGAAAATGTGAAAAAGAATTACTCTCATTTTTCATTATTTAGTATCATTAATATTTGTAGAGTCAAATTATATTTTTTAAAAAATTAAATTTTCAAATATTTTTAGCTAAATATAAATATATTTTTTTATTTAATAATTAAGCAAGTATTAAGTTAGTAAGGGAATGTCAACATACTTTACCCTCTAGTAATTTGTCCATAATTTTATAAAAATATCTTATATTTTATAAAAAAAAAAAATAAAGATATATATATAAAGTGATAATCTAAGAATTTGGAGGACAATTGTGTCCTTTTCTAATTTTATCTCAAGGATAAATAGTGATGGGATTGTTATCCCACCAAATGGATGGATAACTTATCCCGGTACTATTTATTAGTCCCAAAATAAGTTATTTAGAATATTACAAACCAAACATGCATTAAAAATTTTATCCCGGGATTATTTGTTTTTGTACCTTAAACCAAACGCCCCCTAACGGTGTTTTATTTGACTCGTGTTTGATCTATCACTCTTGCCATGTATCAACCTCTTATCCATCCATCCATTGAACCGGATTTTATCATCTATATCTATATCTATATCTATAATCTATATCTATATCTATCTATATCTATAATATATTAAAAGTGTGAAGGGCCTTATAAATGTCGTTCAAACTTTTTGCCCTTCATTAAAAAACTTTGTTTTAGACAAAATCGTTTTTTCACAATTTTTCCCAATATTTAGGAGTTGAAAATTAATTAAATATATCTATGTTAAAACCTTTCCTTATTAAAAGTGATCAAAACTAATGACAACGAATTTTTTTTCCATTAATTTTAGCATTCTAAATCAACTAAATTTGGTTTAAAGAAATTTGAAAAATCTAAAATAAATATAAAAGTAGGAAAAATTTAAGAAGTACCAAATTTTTAAAAGTTTTAAGTACATAATAAGAATGTAATTAATGAATTTGTAAATTTTTTACTTTAAAAACAAGAAAGAATTTTTAATATAGAAATAAAAAAAAAATAACCGTACCACAAATATGATTCAAATTGATGCGTCTCTCTTAGTCTCTGACAGCAAGGGAAGGAGGTACTGCATGACAATCATAAAAGTGATGATATAAAACAAGAGGTATTGCATATTGTATTTAGCCGCGATTATGTACAATTTATCATTTATATTTGTATACAAACAAGTAAATGCATTAATTGGATTTTCTTGATTCTAAAATATATCAATATGTAATGTATCATTTGATACAAATGTACCATTTTCTATTTGTATGTCAAAATTATCATTCGTATTTGTAAATAAACAAATATCACTTGATACAAATACATTATCAACCAAATGAAATAAATGATGTTATAAAAAATTGGATTGTATTTATTTGTATCAATAAATACAATCCGTGTTAATAAATACAAATAAATATTCGTAGAAAGAAAATCAATCTTTCCTTTTCAATAATTAAAAAATACAAATGATAGTTAACTACACATAAATACAACAATTTTTTACAAATACAAATACAAGTAATGTAGTTTTTTCAGATCTGACCGGAGTTTTAGCCATGTCATTTTTCCGATCTCACTGATAACCAAGTCATTTTTCAAATCTGTTCGATCATCTGGAATACAACCTCCTACCACTGCCGACACACAACCTTCAACCACCACAATAGCTCCGATCACCACCCTCCACCTCTTTCTTCTTCGTTTTTTAATCTTTCTCTGTCTGTTCAAACAACTCACAAACCAATCCCTCTTCTCTCCGTCAAAACTCACACCGAAACTGACACCGAGAGATAAAAATCCATCCAATGTTGGTGTACCAACCATAGAAGCAATAACTATGAACGCGCATGTCGTTAGTGTATTTTTTTCAAAAATGCGGCAATTAGAAGTATGTAGGCTATAAAAAATAATTAAGTAAAACTTGACTTGGCTACAGAAGATAATTAAGAAAAAATGAAGCTATAAGTGATAATTACGGTCCATTATAAGTTAATTTTGGTACTTTTTTCATCAAATATTATACATGCAAGACACGTGCAGCTAAACTAAACTAGTATACATTAATATCGGTAAGAGACTTGGGAGTTTTGAAATAATATTTACAACTTCACCTTCATTAATTAAATGTAGGGTTTGTGCAAGTATCTTTTTCTCAATTAAATGGATTATCTAGCCACTAATTAAGTCAAAAGAAAAGGTATGACCCCAAAATATTAATTTGAGGTGGCCACTTATCCTCTCGGTCGATAAACAAAATCAATCCTATGATTTATGAAGATTACCCGTTTGCTTAACTTCACTTTGACATTGTTTGCCAAACAATTTAAACTTCATCTTGAAGTAATATATGTGGCACTATGGTTATAAATTTTGGAGTTTTCTCCCACCCACTCACAAAAAAGGAATTAAATCAAACATCTAAGATTCAGCCTCAAAATATCCATAAATCCAAATGTATATTAATGGGAAATGGGAAAAAGACATGAATTGACCACTCAAAATAATATTGACCCATGTTTGGATTTATGGATATTTCATGACCTGTTGGATAAAGTAATGTCATTTAATGGTCATTGGGCCATATTGACCATTAGGCCATATTGGTCATTCTCAGCCATTTTTTAATTTGGATCATTCGGCCCTTTTACTTCTTTTTTTTCAAATGTTTTAGTTTGTTTTTTTTTGTAATTTTGCTACAAACTTTTTAACTAAAAAATAAGTTTGCTTTTGTTTTTTGATTATTTAAAAATAACAATTAAATATAATTGTATAAAAATGGTATATTATTGTAAAGAATATGTACCTATATATGATAAATGAATAGAAATTGTACAGTTATATCAAATATGTATATGTATAAAATATATTGAATGTGTATAGAAACTGTATAGTTGTTGTATAAAATACGTATCTGAATAATAATTGTAACCAAAGGTCGTATAAAATGTGTGTAAAAATTATATAATTGTTGCATAGAATGTGTAAAAAAATCGTATAAGTATTGTATAGAATATATTTTTTTATATATATGATCTGTATAGAATTTGTATCATTGTTGTATAGAATATGCATATGTAAAAGATGTATATAAACTGCAAAAATGTTGTATAGAATTTGTATCTAAATAATTATTGTAGCTAAATATTGTACAGAATATGTATAGAAACTATACAATTATTGTTATAATGTGCATATAAGTTGTGTCATTATTTGCATAAAACATGTATTTATGTATTTGATATCAAATATGTATTTTTAAAAAAGATCATTTTATACAATAATAATCTAATTTTTATAATTATCGATTATTTTTTGTTTTGATAGAATTTTTTTTAAAAAATAAATCAATTGTTCTTTGAAATAAAGGTGAAAAAAAATAAATTAGTTGCAAAAAATATTTTTTTCTTTTAAAAAAGAGCTGCGGAAAAGAAAAAAAAATAAAGGGACTACTGATTTTTTATTTTAAAAGATAATTGCAATAAAAAAGTTTTAAAAAAATAGAAAAAGATAGAAACAATAGGAGCAACCGAAAAGGTAAAAGAATTGTTGCTAGCCCCAAAAAGTTAAAAAAGCTAAAAAGATAAATTTCAAATTCCATGACCAATTCGGTGGCATTATTTTTCACCGAAATAATATTTTTGTCCTTCTCCCAATATTAATTGGTTACCATTTGATATGATTCATTTCATCAAAGACTCAGCATGACTTAAATTGGGCTGGTCTTAGAGCCAATCCCTAAATCTCTATCTTAGCCCAGCACTAATCACTTGGGCCAGGAGGATTAGGAATATTTTTACAGTTTGATTTTTTTAATTATTTTCAAGCACATTACCACACATATATATACACTACTTTAAATCTTTAAATATACTAGTTTAGTATACGTGCTTTACATGTGTATATTATGTCAAGCAATAAAAAATTATTAACGTTAAAATAAATCTAATATTTTAACTTAAATCGATAGTGAAATTTTTTGTTGTTAATTGATACATGAAAGCACATTATTATTGAAGAAATAGAACTTAACTTGAAAGCTATTATTGTCATGCATCACAATAAAGAAGATAAAAAAGAAAAGACTATATTTAGAAGTATTCATAGTTTATTCTAATCTTGGTGGATAAAGTTACATGAAACCTATTATTGATGGAGGTGGTAGGTATTCCGTAGAATTAATTATGGTGGTAGTTATGTTATAACTTTAAACAACGTAAAATTTTAATTAATGAAAAATCGTGCTTACCAAAGAAAATGATAGAGAGGAGATCAGTTAAAAATATTAATGATGCTCTAAAATTTAATTTAGAGTTGTGACTAATCAATTTTCTCATGATATTTAGAATTTTAAAACCAACTAAATTTTAAGTTATTAAAGTTTTAATTGGATTATGTAAAAACTCTTTATATTTAAAGTACATGAAATTTACTACTAGAATATATCACTTTGACTTTTTAGGTGTTTTTACTATAATATTTAGAACCAAACTACCATTGAAGAATTTAAATTTAATCATTAAACTATAATTCATTAAAAAAAAAGAGTAAGACGGAGTTGAAGCGTAGTCAGTATGTAGGCTAATTGTTAAACGTAAAAACAAACTATAGAAAAAATGTAATATTTTACTATTAAAACTGAAAATCATATTTCGAATTAAAGTCAACCAATAATAACAACAAACGAAATGTAATTCTTAAGTGAGGTTTAAGAAGAATAGAGTATATCCCATCTTGAAAAAGGAGAAACAGAATAATGTCAACTCATTGTTTTGAGTACCAGCAGTCCAAGAAAGTTGTAAAAATACACAATGTGCATGGGCTTTTTGATTTTTCTAGAATACAAGCATAAAAAACAGTTCAACTAGTCCAATAAAAAAGAATAACAAAAGCAAACTTTGCAGCATAAGTAAACCAACAATAACCATTTCATATAAATTTGAGACCATCTTTCATGCATCCATAACAATCAAGGAAAAGATATGAGAAAAGACATAAAGACACCCCTCAACTTGTCCGACTTTTTCAAAAAAAAAAACGTTAACTTTGCGGGCGGCTTATTATCCACCTAAATAATTTTGAAATAATATTAACACGTGTTAATTTATTTTTAAATATATTTTTATTTTTTTTCTCTCTTATTCTTTTGACTTTTTTCCCTCTCTTTTAACTAATTATTTGAGAAGAATGGAACCAAAGGACGAAAAGATGGAACAAAATTCATCATCTACTAAATTTCAAATCTGGTTATCAGCCAATCCTCAACTTGATGTTGTTTCCCACATATTATAGAGATTTCACAGAAGAAAAATATTCAAATATTGTGTTGATAACAACAGGTTGATGTTTGGAAACATCAATGAGTTATTGATGTTAATAGATGGACTGATGAGAGTTCTTGTTCTTAATGCGGGTGCTGTACCCATATTAAAGCACTCCACAGCAAACAAGGTTTGAACCATTAAGAATTCATCCCAAAGACTCGATAAAGTATAAGATTATTAGACAAGATGGAAAACTGTAAAATCAGATGCAACTAAAGTGCCAACAAATTCATAAGCCACTGATTAAAACTAATGCAAGCAACACAAAACACCATAAATGATACTGCCAAAGACAAATGCACAATCAAATCAACATAAAAAAAAAAAAAAAAGCTAATAGAACTTAAGTTGATCGGTAATATTCATTAAATCATAGAAAATTTCAGAAGTTCTGAAACCAATTTCAACAATTTAATGGAGAAGAAGAAGAAGAAGGAAGAAACAAAAAAATATATAGAAAAGGAAGAAAAAAAAATACTAAAATACAAAATGAAATCTTTTTATTACACGTGACATTTCTTAATGTGTTGGTTCAGCAATTGTATTACTCATGCGCGTCCTATGCGTGTCTACACGCAAATGTAAAATTTTGATCAAAATGGTCTATTTACAACAATATATGTAATTTTTGGGGGGTAATAGATCTCCCGTATAGTTTAGGTGTCTTTTTAAAAAAATTCGGACAAGTTGAGGGGTGACGTTATGTCTTTCTCCAAAGATATTTAGCTAAGCACATAACATGTTTTAAGAGATAAATTGGACAATTAAATGACATAACTAATCCTTTCAAAACTTAAAAAGAAAAAAGGAAGAAACATTGCCATACAAAATTAAGAATTACCTAAAAAAAAAAATTCACCTGTTTTTCGTTTATTTAAGTTGAAAATCGTCACAAAAGGATCCGTTGAACATATCATTCATGAGAACACCTTCAATTAGGACAATTCAAATCTCATCATTTCGTAGTAAATCGACAAATCAACATATTTGATAATTGTATATGATCATCCGAAAGCACATAACAAAACAAAAACATTAACCAATTAAATTCAAAACTTTCAAATCTTTCTGATTCAAAAACAAAGAAAATAATTAAAAACTCCCAAACTCCTGAACGCGTACTCGACTCTCTGTCATCTCGATTCTCACCACGCATCCATAACAACCTAGGAAAAGATATCTAGCTAAGCACATAAAGCATCTCAAAATATCAAAATATAATTATATATTTCGAATTTAACAAATAAGTGTAATTAAAGATTCAACTATAATACTAACAAATAATATGTCAAAATATAGTAAATTAACATAATCAAAACTAATCAAAATTAAGTAACAATTAAACAAAGAAAGCGAAAGAGATAAGCCTTTGATATTTTGACGACTTCATACGGCATCAACATACTTATTTTGTCCAATTTTTCGATTCAAAATTCTAAACTGAAAAAGAAAATTATCAAAAAAAGGAGAATTCATTGTCAATATTAATTATATATAATTAATATATAATAAATAAAGATATTAACTAAAAGAAATTATAAGAAAGCAAAAAAAATAATGATGCAAGAATATGACTTGAATCATCAAATAAAATATAAGAAGGAAAAAGTAGAAGTAGCAGAAGCATACGTTTTTTTATAAATTTAATTTGATCCATCCAAATATTACTTATATAGAGTTATAAAAAAAAATTTATACATAAAGTAAAATTCTAACTGATTTAGAAATATTAAATATTATGATTTCTTACCTAGATTAATAACCAAACCTAAAAAGATACAAATCAAATTAAGTGTAATTTTTTTACCTATATTAAAAAGTATAAGTTAAAGCCCTTTCACCTAGAGACAAAATATATTTATGCAATTTCTTACATGTTTTTTCTTTTAATGCATTCCTTTTTAATTCCTTTTTTTTAACGTGAGGTTCCTTCTTTTTTACTTTCCATGTTTTCTTTCTTTTATTCGTTTTTTATGTGATTTGTCGATTGAGGAAAGCTTATTAGTTGGAATCAAAAGAGGAAAAGGACTCCTAAAATTACTTATTAAATATATTTATATTTTATAATCAATTAAGAAAAAGGTGAAAAAACTGTTTTTTCTATTGCAGATTCTTTTAAAGAAGGGTAAAAAGTTTGAATCACTTTTCTAAAGAACTTTATACTTTTAAGGAAAAAATATATAAAATAGGATATAACAACACTTTAATCAAATTACATTTTGTAGCATATGTATTTGTATGTATTTGTATTTTTG
>NC_061114.1:204530757-204552539 GCF_002878395.1 Capsicum annuum
ATATATATATATATATATATATATATATATATTACCATCAGAAGTTTTAAGTGGTTGATGAATCATCACTTTTGTCATGCAATACGTCTTTTCTTTGTTGTGACAAGAGATACATCAATTTGAATCATATTTGTGGTACGTTTATTTTTTTAATATTTAAAATCTTTCCTTATTTTTAAAGTTAAATTCTTACAAAATCATTGATTACATTCTTATTACATACTTAAAACTTTTAAAAATTTGGTACTTCTTAAATTTTTCATATTCTAACGCTCTTATATTTATTTCTAGATTTTTCAAATCTTTTTAAAATTAAATTAGTTGATTTAGAATTATTCTTAAAATGATTTTAAAAGTACTAGTATTGAATTTTGGTGACTTCTAATAAGAAAAGGTTTTACCATAAATATATTTAATTAATTTTTAATTCTTAAATATTAGGAAAAAATAATTTTTTCTAAATCAAAGATTTTTAATAAAGGACAAAAAGTTCAAATAATATTTTTAAAATTCTTATAGATTATAGATTATAGATATATGAGAATTGAAGATTTTGAAATAATTAGGAAAAAGCAATTAAAAGAGTAAGATGGATATGAGGAAACAGTCAAACTAGAAAGTGCCGATACACGTAAATTTATATGCGTACAATAATATATTCAGTATCATCGTACATTTGCTAGCTCTCCTTAATAATATTTACTGATAAAGACTACTTTAATTAGAAAACACAAAGAAACTGAAACATCAGGCAGAAGAAAGTACAAATTATTTCTGACTCCAGATGTATCTAGGATATGTAAAAACAATTAAAAACCAGTAGGGTTCTTCACGTGCTTTGTCGTGCAAGTAAAAGACAACTATTATTTTCTTTTTTGTGATCTTTTTATTTTTTCTGCAAAATATCTTTGGAATATAATGACAGGAGATGTGCTCCCTTCTCTATGGACAATTATCATTACCAATTACCTGTTTGATTGAACAGGCAGCCAATTAAATTTTACTTCTTGTTATAGTGTATGCTTCAGAGGGGTACGCATGCAGAAATAAATTAAAGTTTGAGATTGATATAAATGATTAAAACAGCGTTTGCTTTATATGATTATTAATTAAATAAAAAATTATTCTATGTATCAATTCTTATACCTACAACAACTTGTGGAGTTGTATAGCTAGTTTTGGTATGTTGAGGGATAAGTTTTCATCAAGAATTTTCTAGGCGAATTGCTCGGTTAGTCTAGAAAATGCATACTTATTCTCTGAAGTTTTGTATGTGCATAAGTTAAATTTTGCCAAAATTTGAGGCATTAAATTACTCCACCCATTTTATTTTACTTGACCTTATATTAGTTTATAAGAAGAAAACAATTTTTTTATCACCTCATCGAACTCCAAAATTCAGTTTTAGGTCAGCAACTTTGATTACTGTTTCAAACAAGCATATCCTCTTTCTTAACAGACAAGTAAAGAGTGGTACTTTTCACCGATAAGGATTGTGGTGGGGTGGTAAATACTCCTACGTCATTCATCAGAATTCTTGAATTCGAGTCCCATTAAGTATGTAGTCACCTTTGTTAGGGTCTTGAGTAGTTTTCGATATGGATGTGCATTTAATTGGACTCCAATGAGTGTATGAAAGCCCAACTAAAAAAGAATGGTACCCCCTTTTAGTTTGTATAAAGGGTCAGCATGGCTTTAATTGGGCCCAGCCTGCTGTTACCAAACCAAACTAAAAGTCATTTGGGCCAGGAAATTTTATCGTTTATCATGAGTCCAGAATCTTCTCAGAAGTCTTTATCTTATGGGAAACGAATAAAATCATAAATATCTCAACTTATATAATAAACTTTAAATTCTACAATTGAAACCCCAAGAAAAAGAAATTATTATGGAATTTCATCTGTAAAATTGAAATTTTAGGATAATAATTTCTTTTAATTATAGAGGTGAAAAGTAGATAGTTATGATATTACTGATTATGTCGCTGATTTATGTTTTGTTTTCACTATTTTATGTGTTATGACAAGTAAAAGATACTACTATGAATGGTCAGTTTCTGGACTAGTTGTTAATATTAGCTATTGTTTGAAATGTAATTAAGATATAGCATCTTTTTAGGCGGAATATACGTTTTGATGAAATAAAGAACAATTAAAATATAGGTGGTGAAATTTGAAGCTTTGACTAGTGAACCGCTAATAAGTGTATTATTATATTTCAAAAACCTGAAATTACAAATACAGTTCAACACCAAGTATAATTAGTTGAATTTTGAGAACGGCTACTTCTAAATTTCACATTTATTAGAACCTCCTATTATAAAAGTTCATGTTTATACAAAAAAAAGAACATTTTTACCAAAATACAAACTTGTGTAAGAATTGCAGGCGATGATGTATTTGAGACCTGATTTCAAGTTTTGATTTCAAATTAGTATGTGTTCATGGAATTTGTATAAAATTTCAACTTCAACTTTAAATCATGATTCTCAAATTTTTCAAAAAGTGGGATTTTGAATTCCAATTATGATTTCAATTGTTTTTAACTATAAATATGGCTCATAAACTTATATTTAACTCACACACACAAAAAAAAAGAACTACGACTTCAAATTTTACAAAAATAAAACTTATCTTCAACATGAAGAGATTGTGTATATCATGGGGCGGATTTATCAAAGATTAGCTAGTTACTAGAGAAAATTGAAGGAAAGGTGTCTTTTAAGTCCTCAATGAAGGATTGGCGACGTTGACCAACTTAAAGGGTCAACCATCATTAGCAAACTTAATTAAGTTAATTGTGGACTTGATTAATAGTTTCAAAGCTTTCTAATCTTTTCAAAAATACAAATCAACCCAACCCATACCCCCCTTAAATCCAAATCAATCGTCTCTCTCCTCTCTCCCTCGACAGTTTCTCTCAGCTCTCTCCCAACCAACAGTTCTGTAAAATTCTCCCTTCAATTCCTGGCGACTTCAACCTCTGACGAACAACTAGTCGGGCGAGTTCCCTTTCGACTTTCAACCGTCAATTGACGTGAAGATTTATCCGGCGACAACAACTTTGAGTTCTTCGTAGTCCCATTTCTTTTTTCACAAGTTAAAAATTATGAAGAAACAGAGGAACCTGAGCCAACTACTCTTCTAGTATTGGTTAACAATTTCAATATTTCTAGCTTAAATTTAAAATATGAACTGAATAAAACCCTAATTTCTAGCATTTCTTCTTCTAGTTGTCGAACTGTTGATTCTGATTTGTTGGTAATTTTTTATCACAGTTGATGTTCTTAGTTTGTGTGTGTGATGTGTTGATGTTGCTGGGTTGATTTGTTGTTTGTCTTGGTAAAAATGATGTTACAACAGATGAAACATCCGATGAAACAGATGAGAACATCTGATGCAACAGAAGAACATATCTGATGCAACAGATGAAAATCTGATGCAACTATGAAAATATGATGCAACAGATGAACAATCTAACAGATCATTCATCTGTTGCGACAGACGACTCTTCTGTTTGGAATAACTCATTTTGCAACAGATGCGTGATATGTTTCAACAGATCAGTGATCTATTTTATGGTTTCCAACGGATTACTTATCCGTTGCAACAGGTTGGTTATATGTTGCAGTAGATAAACTACCTGGTATAACAGATTAGTGATCTATTTTTACTTGGTTATATGTTGCAATAGATAACCTTCCTGGTGCAACAGAAGAGTGATCTGTTTTTACTGTATCCAACGAATTATCTATCCGTTACAACAGGTTGGTTATATATTGCAACAAATAAACTACCTAGTGCAATAATTAATGATCTATTTTTATGATTTCCAACGGTTTACTCATCCGTTGCAACGGTTGGTTATATGTTGCATAAAATAAACTGCCTAGTGCAACAGATTAGTAATCTATTTTTACTATTTCCAATGGATTACTCATTCTTGCAAAAGGTTGGTTATATGTTGCAACAGATGAGTGATCAGTTTTTACTGTTTTCGACGGATTACTCATCCGTTGCAACTGGTTGGTTATATGTTGCAACAGATAAACTATCAAGTGCAACAAATTAGTGATCTGTTTTTACTGTTTCCAACGGATTACTCATCCTTGCAATAGATTGGTTATATGTTGCAACAGTTAACCTTTCTGGTGCAATAGATGAGTGATCTGTTTTTACTGTTTCCAACGGTTTACTCATCCATTGCAACAGATTGGTTATATATTGCAACAGATAAACTACCAGGTGTAATAGATTAGTGATCTATTTTTATGGTTTCCAACGGTTACTCATCCATTACAATGGTTGGTTATATGTTGCAATAGATAAAATACCCGGTGTAACAGATTAGCGATATATTTTTATTGTTTCCAATGGTTTACTCATCCCTTACAACAGATCGGTTATATGTTGCAACAGATAACATACCTGGTGCAACAGATATATGGTCTGTTGGAACTGTTATTTTACCATTGTGCATGTTAGATTTACTGTTATCCCTTTTTAATGATGCATTAATCAATTATAATCTATTTTATGTTTTTGTTAATTTAAGATAATATATCTTCTCAAGCGTAGGTTTATGTATGAAAACAAAGATAAGATGGATGACGTGTGGATAAATTACTGTGATATGCCTGTTTGTTTTGGTTAGAAGGAGTTTGCCATAGTTACTGGACTAAAATATTATCCTCCTTCTCTTACTCAAGTTATACCTACTCTGACCCAAAAAAAGCACCCCGCATACCCAAAAAAGAAAAAGACAAGTCGAATGATCGTGAAGACCTGGTGTCCATTGTTGGTCCAAGCTTCAAAAATAGAAATTTGATAGAAGCGTTGAAAGGTAAAGGACTCTCAAAGAAAAACAAGCAATCATTGTGTTCGGTTTGGTTTGTACATAATATTCTTTGGGCGAGAGACGTTAACAACATCATAAGCCTCAGTTTAATAAATCTCTCAGAGGATCTTGAGGCGTTTAACAACTATCCTTGGGGTTATGAAAGCTTTAAAATGACTGTCAAATATATGTTGACTTCGTTAACTTCAAAGACAATCAACTTATATGGCTTTCCATGGGCCTTCATGGTAAATATTTCTTTTATTATGATATGATTTATTTTTTTTATTTAATAACGTTTTTGATTTATTGGCGTTATGTTATGGGCTTGGGTATTTGAAGTCATTCCTCATTTGAGACAACAAGTGAACTACCAGGAAGAAGTTTCATGTCCAAGAATCCTGAGATGGTTGTCTGCCAAAACTGATAAGTCCTTGCACACTTTGCATTTGCAATGAGAACATAAGGGTGAAGAGGGGTGAGAGGGACCACTGTAAGGGTGAGAGGGAACGGTATAGGGTGAGAGAGACCTGTGCAAGGGGTTTTTTCAAACGTATTTATTTTTTATTTAGCACCAACATGCTCATAATCTCGACTTGCAGCAGCAGCAGCAGCATCAGGATGGCTGCCACTATCATCAACAACTCCACCAGTAATACCCCCAGAAGAAGCACCCAGATCTATTGTAGTTTTAGGTTGGTCATGAAGATCTTCAACATTAGGATGACCTTGCATAACTGCTCTTCTTATGGATGTTGCTCCATTCAATTCTTTCTTTATTAACTCCACCGTTGGGTCTTCTTTTGTATCAACAATACCTAGCGTAAGAAAAAATTCATCCCCAACTCATCAATGGTATGCACGATCCAAGGATGCACAAACTATAAAAAAATAGAAGGCATTTAAATCATATAATAATAATTTGCAGTCGGTTAAATTTATTGTTAACCCAACCAACTTATGCAACAGGTAGATCTAGCTGCTACAACTGTTGATCTGTATGTCATAACAGATTGATAATATGTTACATCAGATTACTCATATGTTGCATAATTTGTAGTAGATGGGTGATCTGTTGAGTCGGGTTTAGAGAACCAGAGCAAAAAATGATTAATCTGTTGCAAAATATGGATCGTCTATCATAACAAATTATCCATCTATTGCACCAGTTGCAGTTGACGGGTAATCTGTTGCAACAGATAACCCATCTGTCGCAACAGATGGAACATCTATTTCAATATCTTTCTTTGAGGTAAATTATTTTAATTAACAAAAGACGTACTACATCATTCGAAGGGTTAAATAGATCAGTCTCCTGCTCCTTAATAATTTTTTTGCTGCCCTTTGCAGCCGCCAACCACCTAAGGATCCTCGAATGAGAAATCTTATCTGGGTAATCCTTGAACTGCTTTCGGAGTGGAGGAATGACTTCATATGCCCAAGCCTAAAAAATGTAAACAGGAGCCAAGCAAAAATAAGTTATAATAACTATAACTATATTCAATATAAATTAATGGATGAGTAAAAATAGTGATCAATTTTACTATGAAAGCCCAAGAAAAACCGTATAATGTGATCGTCCTTGTGGATAGCTTTGTCAGTAAATATTCAACAGTCAAGTAGTAGTTGTCATATCCCCAAGAATAATCATTAAATTTGTCAAAATCATCAGCAAGTGCCAACAAATAATCTTCTATGACTTTCCTGACAGCTCTTGCCAATAGAACGGAATGGACAAACCAAACTAAGCATAATTTTTCCCTGTAGTGTTTTGGTATGTCTTTATCCTTGAGATCTGCCATTAAATCCTCTGTTGATTAGCTACTACGTCCAACAATGCCCAACTACCCATCTCTAGTTACCTTGTGTTTGTTGGACCCTTTGTCGGGTATTTCCTTTTTGAGAGGTTCTTCTGGATTATCACATCTCAAGCCCGTCACTATGGTAAACTCTTTCAACCCAAAAAATCGGCTTGCCACAGTAATTGATCTAAATTTTATCCATCTTTCTTTGGCCCTCCTTCGGATCTTTATTATCCCCCGCATACTTGATCCTGCGTTTGAGAAGGCCATATATCATGCTCATTGGGAAACAGAGAGTGCATTCCTCAGGTAGCTCAAAAAAGTATGCAAAGCAGCTCTTGTTAAAAAGTCCGTCTGTGTTTTCATTCTTCATAATTCCCCTTAATTCATCAAAATGTTTCCCAAACTGACATTTAAGTACAAGATCACCAGTTACTTTGTCAGGGTTATCCATCGGCATCACAACTCGAAACCTGTCGATACTAATGATTTTGATAGGATATTGCTGGGATTTAGATATTAATTCATGCCCCATTGGTGAGAAGGAGTTATCATTTTCCTCAGCTTCACTTTGCCCTGAATGAGATTGTTTAGGAAGTTTCTCCAAATCTATCTGCACTGTAGCCATTTTTGTTAGGTGGTCAAAAGTTGATGCACTTTCTGTTTCTTTTCTTTTGGGAGACATCTTTTAACTACAATCAATAGAAAAAATAAAAAAATACATTGCATTTGTTGTCTACATAATTTTTTTAAAAAAGGTAAGACAAATATCAATAAATTATTCTACGCCACATTACAAAAAAATTCTCCAACGGATAACCTATTAGTTGGAACAGATGGGAAATCTGTTTGAAGACTTATTTAATATCTCCCAACAGATCTTCCACCTGATGCAACAGATGAACCACCAATACCACAACCAGTGCCACCACCACTACCAAAAATATCACTACCAATGCCACCAATACCAACACCAAAACAACCGACACCATCACCAAAAACATCCTCCAACAACATCCACCAACACCACCACAAGCGCCATCCAATAATACCACGACAGTCAACAAAATACTGAGACAAAAACTAGGATTTTATTAGGTGCTTTCTAATTTTTTAGCATCAAAACACAAAATTGTTAACCCATTTTCTAAGATAATACAACTAAAAGTCTTTTTTTCATCATTAACTAAAAAGTCCTAATTTTTCGAATAAAAAATAAATGTAAAACTCTTTTCAAACTTAGTTACCTGCGAAGACAGAGAAAATGACGGATACAAGTGAGAATGAAGTAAAAAATAACAACTATGTGGTCAGAAATAAGAAAAAAATCAATTTGTTTTGAAGGGTTAAGTAATATGTTGAGTAGTTGTTGTCTGTATTATTGAAAGAGTGAGAGAGAGAGAGGAGTGAGAACTTCAAATTTGAAATGAGAAAAAGTTTTTCCCGCAAATGAATGATTTATATGGGTTGATTTGTAATTTTGAAAAAGAATGCCAAGTTTTGAAATTGTTAATTTGATCCGAATTTATCTTAATTAATTTTAAAAATTTCAAATAATATAGTTTTTAAAATATTAACTTAATGAGAACTCATTTCAACACAGAGTGATCGATCGATGATTTCGATCGGGATGAACGCAATACCAACACCATGCAATTGTAATGACTCAATTGAAGTTGTTGTTGATCCTATGAGCTCATTCATTCATCCCTAGTTCCATCTAAATTAATTTAGGCACTATTAATCTTAACATTAAGTCAATGAGAACTCATTTCAACTCAGAGTGATCGATCAATGACTCAGGTTAGGATGAACGCAATACCAACACCATGCAATTGCAATGACTTAATTGAAGTTGTTGTTAACCCTATAAGATCATTCATCCCTAGTTCCACCTAAATCAATTTAGGTACTATTAATCTTAACATTAAGTTAATGAGAGCTTATTTCAACTCAGAGTGATCGATTGATGACCCGAGTCGGGATGAACTCAATACCAATACCATGCAATTGCAATGACTCAATTGAAGTTGCTGTTTATCCTATGAGCCTATTTATCCCTAGTTCCACCTAAATCAATTTAGGTACTATTAATCTTAACATTAAGTTAATGAGAGCTCATTTCAACTCAGAGTGATCGATCGATGATTTGGGTCGGGATGAATGCAATACCAATACCATGCAATTGCAATGACTCAATTAAAGTTGTTGTTGAACTTATGAGCTCATTAATTCCTAGTTCTATCTAAATCAATTTAGATACTATTAATCTTAACATTAAGTTAATGAGAGCTCATTTCAACTCAGAGTGATCGATCGATGACTCTGATCGGGATGAACACACTACAAAAACCATGCAATTACAACGAATCAATTGAAGTTGTTGTTGACCCTATGAGCTCATTCATCCCTAGTTCCACCTAAATCAATTTAGGTACTATTAATCTTAACATTAATTTAATGAGAGCTCATTTCAAGTCAGAGTGATCGATCGACGACTCAGGTCGAGATGAACGCAATACCAATACCATGCAATTTCAATGACTCAATTAAAGTTGTAGTTGACCCTATGACCTCATTCAATCATCCCTAGTTCTACCTAAATCAATTGCAATGAAATATGTTGGAACAAATGACTAAGCCGTTGGAAATTTCTAACAAATATTCATATCTATCGCAACAGATGACATATCTGAGTTAATTATCAAATTGTCATTTGCATTTATTGTGACAGATGACTGAACTGTTGAAAATTTTTAAATAACTATTGATATCTGTTGTAACAGATGATATATCTGATTTAATTATCAAATGGACATTTGTAACTGTCGTCACAGATGACTGAGCTGTTGGGATATTTAAACAGATATTGATATCTCTTGTAACTGATGACATATATGATTTAATTATCAAATGGAAATTTGCATCAGTGAGCTGTTGGGATTTTTAAATAGATATTTGTATCTATTGTAATATATGACTGTGTTGTTGGGATTTTAAAAGAGATATTGCTATCTGCTGTAACAGATGACATACCTGTTTGAAAATCTTCTTTTTATTTCAGTTTTAAAGCTTTCTATCCGAGTAGATAAAGTAGTAAGTACTACAAAATACAATAAAAAATGAAGAGTTTCTTTTTCTTGGATAACTCAAAAATGAGTTAATTGAGTAGTCTTATCTTATCTTTTCAATGTCACTAGTCTTCCTCGTGTCCCTTAAATTATTAATGAATGTTAATTATATTAATTAATGAATATTGAAAAATCCACGTCTACGTACACAATACATCTAGAATTATCCCATATCTCTCCTTAACTTCAGCCCTAAATTTATTTTATTCATCTCTCATCTTTTTATTTCTCTCCTCTTTAGGTTAGGGTTATCATTGTCTTTTTTCTCTCTTTTCTCTTCTCTTTCTCATAAAGATCCTTTTGGATCTAAACCGATCCATATCTATCCTCGACTGAAATTGCTGTTTTGATCCCCTTTTGACATTAAGGTATGATTCACTGTTGCTCTTTCATTTTCGTCTTCTTCTTTACAAGTTATTTACATCTATTTTTTTTTATTTAATTACCATTTATTCATATCATATTATTTAAAAAATTTAAAGGAACTTTTAAGTGTTGAATAAACAAACCGAGAATTTTTATTACAATATGCAAAAAAAGTATTCTGTTGGAAGAATTTTAAAAGTCTTGTTAGTAGTATTATTTTTTTATATGTATTTTGTTTGTTTCTTTGTTGTTTATGCTGTTATTGGTGTTGTTGTTGGGGTTGGCGTTGTTGGAACTTGTAGTGTGGTGTTGTTGATGGTGTTAGAACAAAGGATGTTATTTCTTTACTATTGATGATGTTGTTGATGGTGTTGAAACAAATATTGTTGTTTCTTTGTAGTTGATGTTTTTTATTTGTTATTTCTTTGTAGTTTATGTTATTGTTGATGTTGCAATAGACAGAGCAATTGTTGGAAGAAATCAAACCACCAGCAAGGCTGGTTTGATATATTTCATTAGAATCCACATCTTTTGCAACAGACTCCACATCTGATGCATCAGACTCCACATCTGTTGCAACAGACTCCATATCTGATGCAACAGACTCTACATCTGTTGCAACAGATGGATAATGTTCTTTTTGTGACATTAGTTATTTTTCTCTTCTTTGTAGATATAAGGTACTGAAAGTTGATCAAGTTTTGCCCGACCATCAAAAGAGGCTACAGTAAAGATGGGTTCAAAGGAATAAGCTGCATGTAGATGGAACTATTTCATATGTGGGAGGTATGTATTACTGATAATGTTATCGTGGAAACACACATAGAGAAAAATGATTTTGTGAATGTTGTTTTTACCGATTAGTTATAGATCATTCAAATAAGATATCTACAATTTTATAGTTAAGTTTGGTAGGTCCGAACTGATAAGGCTGAGGGTCCATGAATATGGTTCTGCTACCCTATTAAAATTTAATACTGGTTGTTGCTCATGTTTATTTGCCAATCATTGTGAAGGGATCTAGTTTTAGTGTCATTGTAACGAGATTCAATAACGATTGGGCTAACTTTTAGGGTGCATTGGGCTCTGAGAAGGACTTTGAAGCCTAGAGCTACATCTAACAAGAACGGAAAACCAATATAGTTATTTTCCTAGCCCAAATTTATATGGTTGGATTGCTCGGGGTGATGATTATAGGCCAGAAGATGCGGTAGGAGAATGTCTTAGAGGAAAAATGATAGGTTGATGAAAGGCTATATCATCTGAGAGCTAATTAAAGAGGATACATAGGGTAGAAAGCAACTTCTAGCGAATCTGTCTGATGAAATTATATTAAAACATGAGAAATCTGTATCAAGTACAAATATGAAAATGTATCCGATAATGAAAAACCCATCTGTTGTTTCTTTAAAAAAAATAGTGCAGATGGTCACTTTACTAGGGAGCTGCGACTAGGTAGAGTGGTCGGTATTATCACCTAGATAGAAAATAGCAGAAGACCAAGAAAGCCGCCTTAAAGGAGTCGAGGGTTGAAATGTTGTATAGTAAGTCTAGAATTCTTACACCAACAACAACTGCAGTTAAAGTAAGGAATCTTAGTGAAGGCGACAATTTCTGAATTTTAAATTGCATCTCATACATTCTTGTTTGTAGTTCTGATTTAGTCCACTACTGTTGACCTGATCTGAACCACAAACGAGATTGAAAGGCAAATTGAGTATCATTACTTCCTTAGCAATATGGTTATGATTGATTGTGTTTTATAGCCTTAGCGTACTTTCAACATATCTTGGAGAAGATCAGAGGCTTGCTCTAGTATGTGAATTTTGATAACTTTCAAGTTTGCCTCCAACTTGCTGATTCTGTATTCAAGCTGGTCATTGTCATCTTTGAATTTGGTATAGAGTTCCTGATCTTTTGTGAGCTCAATCATTTCAACCTTTAATGCCCGTAAGGCTACTTTCTTGTTCTTCTGCTATTTTCTATCTAGGTGATAATCCCGACCACGCTACCTAGTCTAGCTCCCTAGCAAAGTATCCATTCGCATTATTTTTCTTTCAGAGAGACAACAAATGAATTTACATTACCGGGTACACTTTCATATTTGCACTTGATTCATATTTCACATATTTTAAGATAATTCCATCAGTTAGATTCGCTAGAAATTACTTTCTACCCTATGTCTCTTCTTCAATTAGCCTCAGATGATATAGTCTTTCATCAACTCCCCTTTCCCTTACAGGTATTCTCCTTCGGCTCCTTCTGGTGTATAATCATCTTCTCGATCAACTCTTTCATATAAATTTGGGCTAGGGGAATTTTTATAATTTTTTCGTTCTTGTTAGATGCAGTGTGAGGCTTCGAAGGTGTTTTTAGAGTCCAATGCACTCTTAAATTTAAGTTCAATCATTGTTGGTTCTCTATAATGACACCAAATATTGATCCCTTCTCAAAACTTGACACGCATAAACACGAGCAACAACCGTCAGTAATTCATAACAGGGTATCTGTACCATCTTTATGGGGCCCTCAGCCTTATCAATTCAAACCCATCAAAATTAACTGTACAATGCAGGATCTTGTTTGAATGATCAGTGCCTAATCGATTAAAAACTGCATTCACAAAAATATTATACTTTGTGTGTGTTGCTCCGGAAACCTTATTAGTAATATTTACTTAACTCTCACACATATGATAGTGGATCTATCTGCACACACCTTATTCTTCCTAGACCATCTATGGCTTAAATTGAATAAACAGATGACTAGCAAGTTGCAACAGACGCCATATTTGTTTAAATTGTGAAACAATTTTAGACATCTATTACGACAGATGATCAATCTGTTGCAACATATGACATATCTATTGGAAAAGAAAACATATATATTCATCTGTTGCAACAGATTGTCAGTATATTGTAAGTTATCTGACAGATGAAATATATTTTGCAACAGACTACCCATCTGTTAGATTTATTTTAAAGCAATTTCCTTTTCTTTCTTAAATACAATAAAAGATAAAATATTGCATTTAGATCCATTTTTTATTTAATTTACATATTCGAAAAGTCATCAATTTTATTTAATCAAGGGATATGAACAATCGCGGCTTTTTGTTTGACAAACCCCTTCCAATTCAATCATTTGTAAATAGATCCCTCTGGCCTCCTTCCTTACTCACTCTTACTCGTTTATTCTACTACACTTACAATACAAATATGGTTGATCCAGATTCGTACAAGAAGATTCATATCGAGTCCTTACAGGAACTTCAAAGACAGTTTGATGAATCTAGAGGGATTTGGCAGATTTTAAAGCAAGGCTGATGAGGGCCCTGTTGCTGCCAGATGAAAATTGTCTGGTTGACAATAATTATAATAGTAATAATAATCATAATAATAGTAGTAATAATAATTATGTTATGTTTTTTCTTTCTTTTAGCGAATGTTTTTTCCTTTTTTATATCGGATCTACTTAAGGGATTCAAAAATCTATGTTTGGTTTGGTCGACTTTGAATTTTTAATTTTTATTTAATATTTTATTATCATTCTATTTATTTCTTATTCTCAACATGTCGACGGTTGGAGGTAGGGATTGAGCATTTATGGCAACAGAGTTTAATCTGATGCGACAGATGGATCATATGTTGCAACAGGCAGCTATTAATAAAAAAAGGGTTATTATTGAGAGGCTGGTGAAAAGTCATGATTCTCCTATTATTTAATATGAAAAATGGTTCGTAAATAAATAATAAGGAACTAAATGATATACACAATTTATAACCGTAAAAGAAAGATTATTTAATTAAAAAAAAGTTACAGCATTGAATTAATTAAGTTATATGATGATTGTTTGTTAAGAAGAAGGTAAACAGTCTTGACCTTGACTTTTTGTCTAAACACATTTAACAAACAAACAATGTAGCTGATTCATCAAATTCTCCGTCTGTTACGACTGATGAATCGGCTGTTAGAAAAAAAAATCAAAAAAAGCTCCTAAAATAAATGGTCGATTTGTTGCAACATATGTGTTATTTGATGCAACGGATATACAGTCTGTTGCAATAACTCAATAAAAATAATTATTATTTTATTAAAGAAAAGAAACGGTTACTGAAAAGGTGTCTTCGATTTTTAAATTGAGAAAAAGGTTATTTAAATTTAAGAACTAATTAATAATAATAAGCTGAAAAGTCATAACTTGTCACAATAATAAAAAAACTCACCAACTTAATTTAATTAAGTCATTTCTTTTCACAGAAAACAATAAGGAAATAAATGATAAACACAATTTAAACCATAAAAAAATGGTTATTTAATTTGAATAATTGACTTTAATATTAAATAGGCGTCATTTCTTTTCACAAAAAATATTTTTGTTTTTAAATCTATTTTATTAATTTATATAATAAAAAAGTCAACATATTTGGATTAATGACATGATGATAATTTTTTTTAAAAAAGATAGATTATATGTTACAACAGATAGATTATCTGATGCAATAGATTTTCTATTTGTTATCATCTGTTGTCACAAATGAGTTATCTGATGCAGTAGGTATAGAATCTGTTGTGACAACTCAATAAAAATGGTTCCTGAAAAGAACTAATTATTAATAATAATAAGATGAAAAGTCATGACTTATCATAATATTGCTTAATTTAATTAAGTCATAACTTTTTACAGTAATTAAGAATGTCATTAATAAATGGAGGTGAACAGTTGCACCTTTAAATCTGTTTTATTAATTTATATAAAAAAAAGTCAGGAAATTTGGATTAATGACATAATATGATGATAATTTTTTTAAAAAAAGATAGATTATATATTGCAACAGATATATTATCTGATACAATAGGTTATCTATTTGTTGCGACAAATGATATATCTATTGTCACATATGAGTTATCTGATGCAACAAATATAGAATCTGTTGTCACAACTCAATAAAAATGATTCTTGGAAAGAACTAATTATTAATACTAATAAGCTGAAAAGTCATGACTTATCACAATATTACTTAATTTAATTAAGTCATAACTTTTTACAGTAATCAAGAATGTCATTATAAATGGAGGTGAACAGTTGTGACTTTTTGCTTAACACATTCAAGTTCAATCCTCTATAAATAGGTCTCTCCTTACTCAATCGTTCATTCTACTACACTCTATTTATTCCTTGCTTTTGTTACACCTTCAACTACTTTCTCTTCAAGGACTTGATAGTTCTTTCCCTGTCTCTGGTAAGTTTTTTTCTTGCTTTTTATGTAAATATACGTTGTATTACATTCGAATTCTTTATTTTCATTACTTTTATTTTTACGTGTTTTTTCATATTATGCATGTTCTAGATATGGCTGATCCAGTGTGGGATGTCGCTGTTTTACGAGAAGCCATGCGGGAACTGCAGAAGGAGGTTCAGGACCTGTAATGGGAGTTGACCACCGTCAGAGTGAGGATGCTGCGGAAGATCTGCAGGCTGAGGAGGGCGCTGCTGCTGCCGGTTGAAAATTGTCCTGCTGGCCATATAAATAATAATGATAATGATAATAATAATAATTAAGATTATTTTTTTCTTTTACCTATGTATTTTTATTTTTTTTGTTTAATAAAAAATTATGTTTGATCCACTTTGACGTTTTACTTCTTATTTAATTTTCATGTTGTTTGTTTCTTCTTCTCAACAAATGACATGTCTACAATTAAGGAATAATTTGAATCCAGTATCAATAGCAAGAGATCAACGTATGAGTTATTTGTTGGATTTGTGACATGAGTTGTATTGTGTTGTTCGAAACAGATTATTTATCTGTTGCAACAGAATAATTATCTATTGCAACGGATAAATATTCTTTTACAATAGATATATATTCTGTTGTAACAGATTACTTGTTTGTTGAAATAGATAACTAATCTGGTGCAATAAATCATTTATCTGTTGAAATAGATTACTAATCTTGTGCAACAGATTATTTATCTGTTGAAATAGATTACTAATCTGTTGCAACAGAATACCTATCAATTTGATTCATATTACGGAAACCTAGAACCATAAACATGAATTCAACATGAATCTACTGTTGCAACAGAATATTTATCTGGTGCCACAGATGATGGATCTATTTAAACAGATTGCTCTTATGTTGCATTCATGTTAACGTGCGAGCTATTGTTGAAAAAATAGCACACTAGCAGTTACCCAAATGACAAATTCAACTAAAAAGCATAATTTGACTTACCAAAGTCTCCTCTCAAGTAAATGCTAAAGTTGAAAGTGATGTACGAAATAAAATTTGACCTAAAAAATCTATCAAAGAGCAGTAGTTGTTGTAACAACAACAACAACAATGGTCAACAAGAAGAATATGAAGATGATAATGAAGTATCAGATGATGATAATGAATCAGAAGATGATGAATAAAGCAGTAGCAACAATGAACAATAAATATCGCAAAGAGAGAGAAAATAACAACGGATGAGATGAGAGAAAAACGCGCTTTTTTTCCTTCGTTTCTAGTTATATTAACTAACATTTGGATCAAAGTGTAAATTTAAAAACGTGTGGGTTATTTTGAAATTTTCCAAACTTTCTTATCCATAATTAAGTAATTGTAATTTGTCACCTCCACTCGATTATTAAAACTTGTGTCACTTACACCTTATTTTAAAATATTTTTGTCACCTGTAGTCCAAAATCCCTAGTTACTACTATTGTTCATTTAGTACACCAGTAAATCCTTGTTAAATTATATGTATTTAAAAGTTTGTAATAGGAGTAACAGGTAATCACAAATGTTTATTTCTAATGGGAACATACAGATATATGATTTATTAATACATCGTGTTAGCATCCGATATCTTTTTTATGAACTTTAATTTGCTCATTTAATAAATTTATATAAGAGTTGAAATTTTTTTGATAGTTTTTTCACAAATTATGGAACTTTCTTGTTTTTAAGAAAGTGTAAACAACATAAATTCCCTAGTTAATGAAACTAATACATAAAATCCCTTCAATTTTTCTCTCTCCCGATTTTTGCAAATATAATCATACATTCGGCCGTCCATCATACATAGGTCAAATGTATGATAAAACAGTTAATCCTATATTTAAGGTAAGATTAATCATAAATTATTTTACTACTCCTTAATTAACGACAATAATTAACTAACATTAACTAGTGTATGAATAAAAATAGCAACTGAAATTTCAATTTCAAAATTTTTCTTAAACATCACAGTACTTTTTTTTTGGATTGACGATCTGGAAAACCAAAAAAAATAATTCTTCTACATTCGTTTTTCAATTCTACTAAAATCAATATGAATATCCCTATATTGTTGCGAAATTCTGGTAGTTGGGAGTCAGAAATTAGTTATCAATCATACAAAAGTGACGCAATTATTATTTCGAAAAGTATAACTTTCTTGAAATTGATTGCTACGATCGCCATGGAATTGGATCTCGACAAAGTACGTATAAAAATTGAAGTGAAATATATCGTTGAAGGTAATTCTTCTCCAATTGTCATAAGGAATAAGAGTGGGGTGAAGGTTTACGTTGAGTTGAAGAAATAATTTTTTGGATTGGCTAATTTTTCACTGTGTATTTCCATTTTCAACAAACTGAATAACGAAATCGAATTTGATAGATAAACTGGTGTTGTACTTTGTATCAAAGGTAGAGAATATGATTTAGTTGAGTTAACGGTCATTGAAACGCATAATTAGTATGCTCTATATGTTCCTACAATTGAATTGAAAAACTTCATTACTGATTGCAAGAACATCGAAATAAAAGTAAATCAACTTTATAAGGATAAGCATACTCTGGTTGCAGTAATGACTAGATATGCAATAGCTAATGGCTTCAACACCAAAGCGAAACGATCCGACAAACAAAGGTATAATATAAAAGTGTCATCTTTATTTGTTGATGCTATATGTATGGTAATATGGTATTAGACGTTTTGAACAAGTTTATATTTTCAAGTTGTCTTCTATTTAGTTGAATCATAAAATTACTAATGCATAATGTCTGTTTATATATTTGAGCCAATGTATAATGAAACTGTGACAATCCTAAAATTTACATTTTGTGCTGAAATTTTGATTTTTAAAACTTTTGTACAATAGATTGACTCAGTGTTAAAAAATTGATGCAACTATGTACTAAATTGTCGTAACAAAGACTGCAAGTAGGTCTTGAAGGTGTCTAGTACGAATCAATCGAATACATTTGTGATAAAAATATTTTGTTGATGATGAAGAAGTTGTGCCGTCCAAATATAGAAGAACGCTTGGTAGGCCAAAGAAAGGAAGGCATTTGAAATCAAGTGAATCACTTTCTTTAAGTTCAAATTGTTGCGGTAAATGCGGACGAGCCAGTCACAATCGGAGGACGTGTGATTTCTTTTCGAAGGAATCATGAAGAAGATAATATGTTTTTCTATATGTTGATGCTTTGTTTGATTTTATTTGTATAAATATTTTTATTAGTTTTTGTTGAAAACCTGGAGCAACTTATATTTATGTTTTTAATTGTTATTTGATGTTCACTTCGTAATCAACATTTGATATTATTATAAAAATTTTATATATTTTTCATAGATCATATTTCGTTACCATATAACTTACAATTATAACTCAATAGTTGACAACTATTACAGTAAATACTTGTAGAAACATAATGTGTATTACACAGTTATATATTAACATTTCATATATAAGTAATGTAAGATATACTATTGTAATTTAATAACATGTATGATGTTAGACTGACACTAATGACTTTTAACTGAGTACATATTTTTTTTTGTTTAAACAACATAATAAATGGCAGAGTCATGTAGCATAATACGTGAAAGTTTAAGTTGCCTTTTTTATTTTGTTTTATGTGTACGATTATTGATAATACTTTAGTTTTAATTATGATAAGTTCACAACGTATGGTAGTGTATGATATAGTATTATACTTTTTAAATATGTGTGATGTAAAATATTTTCGTAGTTTTCTATTAAGTCATAAATGTTTAAAAATATGTATGATGTTATGTAATACATAAGTTTAAACGTATTATACGTTAGTTCAATGCATTATTAACTTCTAACAGAATTTATCTACCGGTAAAAATACAATGTGTTGATATATAATAACAGACTAATTTGCAATTAATTTTTATCCGTTATAAAAACAATGAAAGGGAAACTCAATAACTACCAAACTATGTTAGTAACATTATAGTATAGTGTAAGTAATTACAAAATATTTTTTCAAAAGATAAAGACATTCATAAATTGTAAATTAACATCCAGAAAGTAACATTGTAACCGTTTAACATCAACTATAAAATTAAGAATAGTTGTTTCAATGCCGACAATTATAAAACAATGCTACTCTAAAGTAACAATTGAATTTTCATCAATTGTTTGGAGAACAATATTCCTTGGCGGAGGAGGATTGCCATTATCACTCGTGTGCCCTTTGGTTGCCTTTGTCACTCCGTAATGCCACGGTAATGAAGCATAGTGTACACGTTGACTTCAAGCATCAAACCCACATAAATGCAGTTGATGCCCTTCACTTAATATTTCTGCATAGGCAGACATAAGACGCCACAGTCCCTGATTTAAAAAATAATAATAATGACGTAACAGTACGTTCAATAATTATAATATCGTTATACATGTAAAAGGAAAACAATCTAACAACAGTTACACCTGTATGAGGGTAACTTATACAGGTACTAGGGTAACTTATCAGACACTAAATAAACATTAGTTACACCTGTATGAGGGTAACTTGTATATCTAACAATTTAATTCAGATCCTAATTAAACAACAGTTACATATGTATGATGGTTACTTATACATCTAACAATTTATATCAGACACTAAATAAACAACAATTACACATGTATGATGGTATCTTATACATCTCAGAATTAAAATCAGAACCTAATTCAACAACAGTTAGACATATACGATGGTAACTTATACATTTAAGAAATAAACTCCTATAATGTATAATGTCATAATAGAGATTTTCAAATTAAAATATGTATAACCTATAATCTTGTATGAATGCATAATGTCGCCTTATACAATATTAATACTTTATAACTGCTTGGATTTTCAGAACTGCTAATGTATAACATATTAAAATATATTTCAAAATACCTATATTATACATTAGTGGGACAAAATAACTTCTGATCGCTTTGAACGTTAGTTATAACTATACATAAGATAAATATGTATAATGGGGATCATACATAACGAGAAAATAAGAAAACAACACATAGCAGCTATATATATTTATAAGGTGATTAAACCATAGTCTAACATATCTAATTATAGATAACCTAATTATATATATAAGGATATTCATACATATATATATATATATATATATATATACAATAAGCAATACAAAAAAATTATCGTTTCAATAAAAATGACAAGTCAGATCTATGACAAAATGCCCAATTTTAAAGATCTGACCTGAACTATACGGAAAAAATGAAAAGTTAATCAAAGATCTGATTTAAACTATAAAAACGGGAAAATGGCTTTGTAGTTGAAGTTAATCAAATGGGAAGTTAAGCAATAGCACCTATAACACAAGAAATTCAAAGATCTGACTTGAACTATACAAAAAAAAATGAAATAAACTAACAATCAAACTGGCATGGAATTGTTAAAGAAGTTAATTTCATAGAAACCAACATGCAACAAAACAAGAATTGAAAATTATCCTTATTTGGTCAAGTTGAAATAAAAAAATTCAAAAATAAATGAAGAAAATCAGAAACTTCAATTAATGTTTCAAAACTTACAAATTGGTAACCTCTAAGTACACGTTGCTTCATTTTTGGCGTGAAAAATGGGTTTTAATTATGGAGAAAAAAATGAATTTGTGATAGAAGGAAAATATGGGAGATGCAAAACAGAAGTAGCGTGTTTTTGGATGTATAATGGGTTGGAGAGAGAAAGTAAAAAAATAGGGGATCTAAATAATTACTTTGGGATTTATGTAATTACTTTACTAAATTGGAATTTAATGTAATTAGGTAAAGTCACCTTGTGTATATATATAAATTTTAGTTTAAGAAACTCAACTTACATGTTCTAAAAAAAAATCAAATTCAACTTAATCTAAAATCATGTCCATATGGCTCCCCCTGGACAATTAATGCTGGACAAATGCATATACATGTATCTTTTGATATAGAAAGTCCCTTGTTTAGTCGACTTCACAAATCACAATGGTTATAAACTGGTGACCCCACAAGTTTGATTAGTTTAATTTTCATTCACTATACGTACTATTTTGTGTTGATAATTTACTAAATTCATTTCGCATTAATTAGTTAATTAAACAGATCAAGCTAAGATAGAAGATTATCTTGGATTCTAGAAATATCCAGCTAACCTTACAAGAAAAAAAAAGCTAATGTAGGGTTACGTTCTTCATATATTTTGTCGTGTAAAGGACATATATCTAATTTTTTATTATTTTTTTCCCTGCAAATATTATTGTATCTTTGAATACAATGACAGGATAGTCGATCCATTTTCATTTTAATAAATTTGCTATATAAATTGTCCAGTTTTCCTCAAAGTTTTCTGAAACTTTAATTAGGG
>NC_061114.1:204555539-204647344 GCF_002878395.1 Capsicum annuum
ATATGTATGTATATGTATGTATGTATGTATAGTTAATATTAAACCTTTTTCTACTTCTTCATATCTCGAACCTCTTAATAAAAATCCTGATAATGGCAGCCATTTACTCGATTGGTCTAGAAAACGTATGCTTTTTCCAAGTTTTAAACTTGTAGACCATTTAGTTGACCATCTTACTAAAAATAAAAGTCTCATATTAGTTAATCATTTACTAAATCAGAATAAAATTAATTAATTTTTCCATTTTACACCTATAGTTAATAGTATACATTAAATGTGAACAATTACAATTCAAATGGTCATTTTGAATATCATTAATATGGATAATGTTGTCTTTTTGGCTCTTTTCTCTCCCACATCAGAATTTTACTAGTTGGGGAGGGGGTTTTAGAATTACAAAAGAACTCTTCCTTCGCCATTTTAAATATCCTAAAATTATTCTCTTCTCCCACAATTAATAGAAAAAGTTGCTTTGAGCAGTGCTAGCAAGATTAAGCCTTTTTTGGCGGAACTCCGTTATCAAATTTTTCTGGTGTTTTTATTTTTTAGTATTCAATATTATTTGTCGGGTATTTTTTTGTTAGTGTTCTGTCTGGTTTAATTGTTCTGAACCAGTTTATTTCACTAAGTTGTTTTGTTGTAGCGGAAAAATTACCCAATTTTCCCAACAAGTGGTATCAGAGCAAAGTTTTATCTGAGTATACTCTGTGGTTGCAGCTTTGTCTGATCTTCCACATCAAAAAAAAATTCCTTTGGTCCTTTTGAACTCAAGGTTTGTCCCAGGCTAAGGTTTTGTCTGAGTATGCTCTGTGGTTGCAGTTCTGCCTGATCTTCCACATCAGAAAAGAATTACTTTGGTCCTCTTAAAATCTTGAGTTATTTGTAGTTGTTGTAATATTGAATACTTTTTATTGAGTCTGTAATGACAAATAAAGATCAAGAAATAAAGGATCCTATTTCAAATATTACGTCGGGGGCATCGGACTCCTCGTCATTATGGTCGAGGTTCCTGCTGTCCAATTTGAAGTTGGCGATAGAAATATTTGATGGTATTGGCCATTTTGGCATGTGGAAAGAAGAGGTTTTGGACTCTCTTTTCTAGCAGGGTCTTGATATTGCTATTGAGGAAAAGAAACCAGAAAAGGTAGAAGATAGAGATTGGAGCATCATTAATCGATTGGCATGTGAAATAATTCGATCGTGCCTGTCCAGAGAGCAGAAGTATGCTTTCAAGAATAAGACTTCTGCGCATAAATTATAAAAGGCATTGAAGGACAAGTTTCTGAAAAATAGTGGTCAGAACAAGCTCCTTATGAAGAAAAGGTTGTTTCGATTTGATTATCAACCAGGTACTACTATGAATAAACACATCACTATGTTTAATCGATTAGTAGAAGACCTGTTGAATTTAGATATGAAATTTCAGGATGAGGATCTGGCTTTGATGTTGTTATCATCTCTTCCCGATGAATTTGAACATTTGAAAACTACGTTACTTCATAGGAAGGAGAATATGTCGTTAGATGATGTTTGTTCTGCTTTATATAGTCATGAATTGAGAAAGCATAATAAGATGAAAACCAAATCTACAACATCCTAAAAAACATTGGTGGCAAGGAGTCGTCAGCAAAGCCAGCTAAGGGGAAAAGAGAAAGGTCAAAATCAAAGGGTCGAGCCATTGCGAAAGATGAGTGTGCTTTTTGTCATGAGAAAGCGCACTGGAAGAAAGACTGTCCGAAGTTCAAAAAGAAAGGAAAGAGTTCGCAAGATGTAAATGTTGCAGAATGCAAAAGTAATGGGAATCAGATATTTTCTTAGTTGTTATGCCTTCAACATCATCTCATCTAGAAGAGTGGATATTGGATTCAGAATGTACCTATCATATGTGTCCCATTCGGGAATGTTTTTTTGAATTTCAAGAACTCAATGGTAGGGTTGTTTACATGGGTAATGATAATCCATATAAAACAACCGGTATAGGTTAGATCAAGTTGCGGAATCATGATGGATCCACCAGAATTTTGAGGGATGTACGGTACGTGCCAAAGTTAAAGAAGAATCTTATCTCATTGGGGACTCTTAAATTTAAGGGTCTAGTTGTGATGATACGAGATGGAGTTCTTAAAGTAACTTCAGGAGCACTGGTGATATTGAAAGACGTGAGGAAGAATAATTTTTACTAATACTACTAAGGTATTATAGTGTTGGGACAGTAGCAGCAACAACTTCTAGCACCAAGAAGGATGTTGAGGTAGCGAAGTTATGGCATATGTGGTTGGGACATGCTGGTGAAAAGTCCTTGCAAATTCTTGCCAAGCAAGGATTGTTAAAAGGTACAAAGACTTGCAAACTTGAATTTGTGAGCATTGTGTTATGGGAAAGCAACGAAGAGTGAAGTTTGGAACTGCAATTCATAATACCAAGGGTACTTTGAATTATGTGCATTCAGATGTGTGGAGACCTACCAAAACTCCGTCCATCGGAGGTAGGCATTATTTTGTCACTTTTGTTGATGATTTTTTCAGAAGAGTTTGGGTGTTTATTATGAAGAACAAGGATGGGGTGCTTGGAATCTTCCTTAAGTGGAAAACTCAAGTTGAAAACCAGACTGGGAGAAAGATCAAGGTTCTCCGAACAGATAATAGAGAAGAATACAAGAGTGATCCATTCCTGGATGTACGCCAAGACTATGGAATAGTTCGACACTTCACTTTTAGAAAAACACCGCAATAGAATGGGGCGTTAGAGCGTATGAACAAGACACTTGTGGAGAAAGTTTGTTGTATGTTGTCTAATACTGGGTTAGGCAGAAAATTTTGAGCTGAGGTTGTGACGTACGCTCAACATCTCGTCAATCATTTGCCATCATCTTCTATAGGTGGCAAAACTCCATTAGAGGTATGGTCTGAAAAATCTGCAATTGATTATGATACTTTGCAGGTTTTTGGTTCTATTGCATATTATCATGTGATTGAATCAAAATTGGATCCACGAGTATGGAAGGATCTTTTCATGGGCTTCAATGCTGGAGTGAAAGGATATCGTTTGTGGTGTATTAAGGAAAAGAAGACGATTATCAACAGGGATATTACCTTTGATGAATCTGCCATGTTGAACAAGGTAAATCCAGAGAAAACTGATAGTACTATGAAGCAGGTAGAGTGTAATCCAAAGCAAGTGGAGTTTGAGAAAACAGTGGTGACCCCAGCACGAAGCACCACCACTGACTCTACTATGGCAGAAGAAGAGTCAAATGAGGAAGAGGTTCCGACCCAAGAACCTCTGCAGCAATCATAACCAATTGCAGTTAGAAGACAGAGATGAGAAATTCAGAAGCCTGCTTGTTTCACTAACATAGTATCTTATGCACATCCAGTTACTGATGAAGATGTTCCATCCACCTACCTAGAGGCTATTCGAAGCACAGAAAGTGGCAGTTGGGCAGGTGCAATGGAAGAGAAAATGCAATCTTTTAAGAAGAACAAGACGTGAAAGCTGACACAACTACCAAAAGCCAGAAAGACAATTGGGTGTAAATGGATATTTGCAAAGAAAGAAGGATTTTCTAAAAAAGAAAACATTCACTATAAGGCAAGATTGGTGGCTAAACGTTATGCTCAAGGGGAGGGAATTGATTATAATAAGGTATTTTCTCCAGTTGTAAAATATTTCTCCATCAGAATTTTGTTGGCCTTGGTAGCGCAATTGAATTTGAAGCTAGCTCAACTTGATGTGAAGACCACGGTCTTACACGGTGATTTGAATGATGAAATCTATATGACTCAGCCAGAATGATATAAGGTTGCTGGTAAAGAAAATTGGGTTTATAAACTTAGCAAATCATTGTATGGACTAAAATAATCTCCGAGATAATGGTACAAATGATTTGACAGGTTCATGAAGGATCGAAAGTATAGGAAAAGAAAATACAATCATTGTGTGTATTTGCGCAAACTTCAAGATGGTTCCTACATCTACTTACTCTTATATGTTGATGACATGCTGATTGCAGCAAAGAGCCAAGTTGAGATTGACAGATTGAAGGCGCAAATGAGTAAAGAGTTTGAGATAAAAGATTTGGAAAAAGCCAAGAAGATTCTCAACATGGAGATAAGTAGGGATAGAGAGAAGGGCAAACATTTGTTGTCACAGAAGCAGTATTTGAAGAAGGTACTACAATGTTTTGGTACGCAAGATGATACAAAACCTGTAAATACCCCACTTGCTCCTCATTTGAAACTGAGTAGCAGATTATCTCCGACAACTGATGAAGAGCAAGAATACATGGCAAAAGTCTTGTATGCATATGCAGTTGAAAGATTGATGTATGCAATAGTGTGTACGAGACTAGATATTTCACAAGTTGTTAGTGTTGTTGGTAGGTACATGCATGATCCGGGCTAGGGTCATTGGCAAGCTGTGAAATGAATTTTGCGGTATCTCCAAAATACTGTAGATGTTGGATTGACATTCGGGCGGGATAAATCACTTGGTCAATGCATAGTTGGATATTGTGATTCTGATTATACATGTAATTTGGATAAGCGACGATCTACAACTGGCTATTTTTTCACTTTAGCAAAGGCTCCAGTTAGTTAGAAGTTTACCTTGCAGTCTACAGTGGCTTTGTTTACAACAGAGGCAGAGTATATGGCGATTACGGAGGTTGTGAAGGAAGCAATTTGGCTTCATGGATTGCTTAAAGACTTGGGAGTTGATCAAAAACAACTTGAGGTGTATTCTGACAGTCAGAGTGTTATTCATTTAGCAAAGAATCAAGTCTTTCATACACGAACGAAGCATATTGATGTTCGCTAATTCTCGAAGAGGAGGAGATACTTCTCCAGAAGATTCATACTACGGAGAATCCTGCAAATATGTTGACCAAGGTGGTTACAAGGGCCAAGTTCAAACACTGTTTAGACTTGGTTAATATCATGCACATTTGAAGTTGGCGCCTCACGGCGCAAAATTGGAAGCACCGCAAAAGATTTCTTTTTATTATTTATTTGTTTGAGAAGATTAGTATTTTGGTGGGATTGAAATTGAGCCAAGTTGGAGATTTGTTGTTTTTTTGGCTCTTTTCTCTCCCACATCGGAATTTTACTATTTGGGGGGGGGTTAGAGTTATAAAAGAACTCTTCTTCCTTCCATTTTAAATATCCTAAAATTGTTCTCTTCTCCCACAATTAATTGAAAAGGTTGCCTAGAGCGGTGCTCGGAGATTAGGCCTTTTTTGCCTGAACTCCGTTATCAAATTTTTCTGGTGTTTTTATTTTTAGTATTCAATATTATTGTCGGGTATTTTTTTTGTTAGTGTTCTGTCTGGTTTAATTGTTCTGAACCAGTTCATTTCACTAAGTTGTTCTGTTGTAGTGGAAAAATTACCTGATTTTCTCAGCAGATAAATAGAAAAATAATAAATTTCAGCATTTAATTTGTGATTTCTTAATCAATATATAAAATGAAATGAGCCCAACTAAAATGAAAAGAAGGTAGTAATTGACTAAACATTTAATAAATCATTAAGTGGCCTTAATTTGGAGTGGTTGTTATGGCCTGATCAATGATCATATCCTCAATTCTTACTACATAGTTGGAGTAAATCGTGACTTGTTCATTTTCTCTACGTCTCTTCTAGTCAACACAAAAATGATTGATTTGTGTGTTTGTTGGTAGCATCTAAATTAGACCAAAGAATATTTTGGAGTTTTTTGCAAAGATTGAAGATTATCAGGCGCCTGGACATAAATCTAGTAATACTGATAGTAATTGAAATTAAATTGAAAAAGAGTAGTTGAAAATTAAAGTTATGTTTGAACATGCATTTATGAAAAAATTGTAGAAGTACTTCAAAAAGTGATTAAATTCGGCTT
Source organism: Capsicum annuum (assembly GCF_002878395.1). Lineage (NCBI taxonomy): Eukaryota > Viridiplantae > Streptophyta > Magnoliopsida > Solanales > Solanaceae > Capsicum > Capsicum annuum. The sequence continues at coordinate 204,561,416 of NC_061114.1, forward strand.
TCAAACTTGAAAAATTCAACCTCAAGTTAACTCAACTTCAAATTGAAGTTAAAAAAAATTGAGCAAAATATATAACCGAACAATTCATTTACTACAACTTTTTGGAAAAAGTGAGTAAAAGAAATTGTATATCCAAATCGTTAAAGCTTGTTTGTTTATAAAGTAGTAAAAATGATCTTCCATTCTTAGAAATATTGAAGTAAACTTTTTTCTTTTAAAGAACGACAATCTAATTAACACCATCCAAACCTCAAAGTTAAAATACCAAAAAGTGTAACATAAGTTATAAACAGAAAGGTAACTGTTTCTGAAATAAGAACTATCACCTAATGATCGTATATAAAAATTGCAATTTAATTACTTTGTGTTTTTTGAAGAAATTACATTTTTACAGTACTAACTTTAGTATCGTTCAGTTTAAAGAATCTCAATTGATTCCAAGATATATGATCAACAAAAATGATAAAGGGATTCTCTATGCTTTTGTAAGAAAAGAATTGTTTACTAATCAAATTGTCATAACGAATATAAACTCCTTTCTATATATAATTAATCCTTCTTTATATGCACAGCTTGCCGAGGACATGACCCTAGATAGGAAAGTGTGGAGAACGCGAATTAAGATGGAAGGCTAGTGCATGTGGGGGTGCCTTTGGTACGTTAGTGTAAGGTATTAATATGTGGGTGTCTTATCTCTATTGTGCCATCTTGTTTCATGCTTTTATTATGAATTTCTTTATTATTCTCTGTCTTGAGCCGGGGGTCTATCAGAAACAACTTTGCTACCTCTAGAGAGGTAGTGGTATGAATTGCGTACATCTTACCCTCTTCAGACCCCACTGTGTGGGAATACACTGGTTTTTTGTTGTGGTTGTTATATGCCACTTTTCTTAAGTGACAAATGACAATTTTTTTAGTCCATTGACTTAAACGTGAATGACAAAAATCAGAGAATAATTTCAGTACGAAAAAGGGAGTCTGAAATGGACAAGAAAACAAGTAAAAAAGGAAAAGGCAAATTCCTCAAAAAAGGAATTAATCCAACAGTTGAAAATTGATTTATTCTATCAAAAAGCATGTATATATTAAGTTAAATTATTTTTTGTGCTATCAACAAAAGATGTGGTGCAGCGGATGAGGCTGGTTCTCCCTTAATCAAAGGTTTCGGATTCACAAGCATTAAGTATGAAAAAAATCCTTAAAAGGAGCGATTCCACCGATTAAGTCCTACGCAAGGTGAATCTTAATTAATTGAACTCCAATATGATATGACAAAAAGGAAAAGATTATTTTTCGTGCTTAATACTATTCCACGGCCACATTTAAAATACCTTATTTCTGTTTGGAAATTCTCAATAGGAAAAAGATAAGAAAAGAACAAAAGTATCTTTTAGAGATAATGAAAGGTTGGTGTAGGATTAATTGCGTCAATAACATGTTAAGCCTTGAGTCCAATTCAGGATATAAACTTGATTGGTTGATATTTTCAAAATTAGAAGTTTAGACTTAATATATTTGTAATTTTTAAATTGATTTTCACATTTTAATCAATAATTTGCATGAAGAATATTTTTAATTCGGATGAATTCGTTGTCGAAAAGTTGCATCTCACCGGTTAAACTCATAAAAATGTGAGTTTAAGTTAAATATACTATCAGTATAAAGAATTGGTTAAACTATCGGATCACTCAAAAGATATTTGTAGAACTATATATATTAGTCTTTTTAAGATGTAATTAATTTTGAAAATAAAAAATTACATGGTATAACAAATAAACGTGTAAAAGAAATTGCACTAACAACAAACTCTCATTGTTCACTTTTACTTGTCATGTTTTGCTTTCAAAAGTCAAACTGCATGAAATTTGATCAACATTTTAAGATATATTTTGTCATCATACTAATATCAGAATGATTGTAGTTCTTTTTTTTTTTCTAATGATTTTCGAACATTTAAATTTTACACATTGCGTTAATCTAATTCGATGTAGTTTCGAAAATTAGTTAAATTAATAAGTGAAACATGACAAGAAAAGGTCAAAGAACACAGTGCTGAAGCTTGAATTTTTACTAAAGAGGATTCAAAATTTGAAGAATAATCACACATTCAAGCAGAAGAAGTTTCAATATCTGCGACATATGCATATACAATAACTATAATCACATATAAATAATGTAGTAATTTTTTATCGAAAAAGATTCGGGTGAAGCTTGAGCCTTCAGCCTTAGCTGACTCCCCCCTACTACGAATATAACCATAACCCAAAGTCCAAAATCATAACAACTTGGCCCCAACAATTGGGGAAGGCTTACCACTTGCAAGTTACAACTCACCAGACCATGCTTTAAAGTATGTTTCAATTAATTGTGCTATGGTTGTTGCTTAGCTAAGCCAGCGTATGCACGTACCCTTCACGTTTTATCAGTTTTGATTTAGTCAATAGTATACTTATTTCAAACGCCACTTAGCTGTTGGACATTTGAAATGCTGCAATGTTATATTCTTCCAAGTGGTAGTTAATTCAATCAAACTGTTTGTAGGTAGGAAATTATAATAATCAAAGTTTTAGTCAATGGACAATTAAAGTGTAAAGTTCCATTAACCAATTCATATAGAAATATTATACTCAACAATCTCAAGCTTAATATAAAAATGTTACGATTCAAGTTAATGACAGATATTGTTTGTTTTAACCCAATAAAAGATTGATAGATTTATCTTTTAGGTTATGTTATCAATTATCATTGAGTCCAAAAATGTATGCAGCATTTGATCAATTGTATTGTGTTATATAAGAATCTTTACTTTCCTCCTTTATTCTAATGTAACATTCGTCTAAAATATTATCTACACATTTTCATAAGCTTGTCATGCTAAAAGTCTATCAACCTCATTCTGACATGTCATCATCCGTCCGTTCTAACCGTCGGTTCTATAACGGGCGTCACAACTCACAAGAAAGTTCTTTGAAACTTTTGCTCGTAAAAATTATATTTTGATTACTTCCGTTACTTATTCACTTACTAAATCAAGATAAAATTATTTTAAAATTTTCCTATTTTAACTCTACGATTTATATTCTTTAAAATCTAAGCAAATTTATAAGTTTCAAATTTATTCATAGACTCTATACTGTTTCATTAATGTGAACATATTTTTCATAAATGTTCTTGATGTCCATACTATGGATAAATGTTAAATTAGTAAAATTAATCATCTTACTTATAATTTCTTAAATATCATGTAAAATAAAATGTGATCGATTAAAATGAGACGGACTCACCCTCTTTTTTGTATTAGTGGGTCCCTAATTAAAAATAATTCTTTTTAACTTTTTATCGAATTTATGAAATCAAAATAAATTTATTGTATTTTTACCTTCTACTCTTATCATAAATAACTACATAAAACAACAATAATAATAATAATTAAATTTAAAATTTTAAAATATTATTAATGAATTTAATTTAATACTACTTAATTTATTTTTAATTTAAAGGAATATACCAACTCAATAACGTAAAATGACGAGGAGAGCGACATACTTGGAGGGAGTAGTAATGGTAAAAATAAAGGATATACAGGTGAATATGTCGGAGACATTGAACACAGACGTTGTAAAAGTCAGAGCGTTCACACGGAAGCAGGACGTTGATTATGGGTGCCCACGGTTGATTTGATTGGGTTTATTGATTTTCGATTGATAAATATGTTAAATTAATAATCGAATTCATTAACTAATTTTTTTTCTTTATCAATTTATTTTATTTTAACGGATAAAAAAAATATTTTTTTTATTTTTGGTACTTCTCTTATTTTCATTTGTTCTACATAGAGGCGAATTTAGAATTTAAAGGTTGTGGATTTCCAACTTATAATTCTTTACCACTACACCAATAACACACTTTGTTTGTGGGTTCCCCAACCTATAATTCTTATATATTTGCTAGTTTTTTTAATATAAATTCAAGAACCGTACGAAAGTTACTGAGTTCTCGAGAACTCGCGCTCCGTACTCTACATCCGCCCCTGATTCTACATTAACTTCGTGTATAAAATTTACACAAATTATAAGAATTAAGATAACGGTTATAACATTCAAAAGACAATAAGTTATGTATTTAAAATCTAAAGTCACTATTATATAATTACAAAAAAAAATATACTCCCTCTGTCTCATTTTACTTGTCTCAATTTGAGATTGTACATTGATTAAGAAAGAGAATTAATAACATAACTACTTTATCATAATACTTCTATTAAATAATATTTACATGTTAATTTGGAGAAAAAATAATTAATACTCCAAGTAACAAAAGAAAAAAAATTGTCTTATCTTGATTAATGAAAAATGACAAGTAAAATAAGAAATCAAATCAGAAAATTTAGAACAAGTAAAACGGAACGTACGGAGGGAGTATAATTTTATTGAGTTATTAGTTGGGGCAAAATTTAGAAATAGCGTACTTATTCCCTTAATTATGAATTTCATAGCAATAGTTTCATAATTACATAATATACAAGTTGTATTTTGTATTTTTGTAAACTATTGCTACAAAAATACAAATACATATGATTTTTACTGTCCTTATAATCAATATGTATTTTGTATTTTTGCAAACTGTTGTTACAAAATACAAATACATATGTTACAAAATGTAATTTGATAAAAATGTTGCTATTTTTTGTAATTTAATACTTAAGTATGCTATTTTATGTATTTTTTTCTTATTAGTTTAACCATTAGCTAAAACTAAAAATCGAATCGATAGTCCAATGATTAATTTATAAAATTATTAACCTAATAACTCAATATCGATAAAGTAAATAATAATTTTATTGATTTTTTTTTTAGTTTCTCATTTGATTTTTGGTGTCCGCATTGGAGACCTGACTAATTCGAAACACGCGTTGTAGCGCTCATTATAGTGCAGCGCTCCCAATAGATTTTTCTTCGTACCCAAAATCGAACCTGATAATTTTATTGATTTGATTTTATTGGGTGAACCGATTTTTCACACTCCTGTCTTTAATGCCAGATCAGACACAAATATTGATGTCAATGCCACGTGGGCACCTGCTTTAATTTGCAAACTTCGACACCTTTTTTGAACTTCGTGTTTCTCTTTCTCTCTTTCGCGTGTATTGAATTTGGGTAAAACGCGTTTTTGTTTCATTTGGAAAAAGGAAAAAGATAAAGTTTGAGAAGAAAACAAAATAAAAAAAATTAGAGAATCTATTGGTGGAATTTAACTGACCTAAGCGTGACTCTTGTGTTTGCATGAAACGGAAAATACGTTTTTGCCTAACTAAACTTTTTTGAAAAGTTCTTTTGGCTGTTTGACTTAAGGAGTGAAAATTATTTATAAAAGAAAAGAATAAAAATATTTGACAAATCAAATCGTATTCCTACTTTGGTCACTAAAATCTGCTTCTATGAAAAAAAATTTAAGAGAATTTCTGCAAATCAAATTGAAAGCAATTTTACAAATATTAAAGCAGTAATTTGTGCGGGATTATGATTCCAAAAATGCATTGGGGTTTAAAAGTACCTTTCTCAGCTTATACTATTACTCAAAATCACTTTTTTTTTTTTCTAAAAGTTTTGCCAAAATCGAGCATTTTTGGATTTCCAACCTCTACCAAATAGACTATGAAGCATTAATACATAGATAAAAAAAGACAAAGAGGTTATAATCTTAGAATTAAGTCAAATCATGTGTTTGTAATTGTGACCTTATTAATATAAACTTTTCTTAAATTCTTTCTACATTAATGGTATAAAAAGTCATAGACACTTTTTAAGAGTTAAGACTAATTATCAGTTAAGTTGTAAATTGTAATGATGATATCAACAACTCTTCACTTACCATTTCAAGAAAAGTCTAGACTCTAGCGTGATTAGTGCATGTCGATTGCCAACTAGCATCACAGAATTATGGCCTCTTGTAATTACTTGAACTTGTTAGCCTAATATTAATTTATATTAGTATATTATTCCAACTTAATGTATAATTGTTGTGTAAAAATTCCTTTAATTTTGAGTAAAAGGTACGACTTTATAGAACTAGTCATAGAAAGGCGTAGTATTTATTCGATAATATTTCCCTAATAGAGTTTGTAATCATATATTCCCTTTGATCCTATATATTTACCAGTCGTACTTATAAAAAATAATTGTTTCAAAATATTAGTCATTCTCAAAAAATAAGATTTCTTTTTCCAATTTAATTCACCTATAACATTAATTGCTAAAGAAAAGTACAGAAGATGAAAGATCAAAGAATTGTTAGAGTTTATGACCCGAATTTTATTGATCCGACCCTGAAAAGATTGCGGTGTGACGCATATTTATACGCACGTATTATATATGTGCGACTTAGAGGGTTGGTTTTAATATGACGGTTCTCGTGTGTTATTGAGAACTTTGGCTCCTCCTTGTATTCCTCTCCGATATAGTGAATTTCTCCTCCTCTGTCCGTGGTTTTTTCCGTCAACGGTTTTCACGTAAATCTTTGTATATTCATCTTGTTTTTCTTTTGCGTATCATATTGTTTATTCCTGTTTAATTTCATAACAAGAGTAAATAATGATAAATACGTCAAATAAATTTATTAAAAGGCGTATAGTAATATGACATGTAATAGGACCAGAAGGAAATACGATTACGAAAATACATGCACTTCTCTTGAATTGAAGGTATGTTTTTCTTGACATCTATTTTCTCTAATGTTTTAAATATAACATAATAAAACTTATCATGGAAAATTTCGGTTTTATTAGCATAAAATTCTGATAAACTAAATGTCTAAATCAATGGACAAAAGAAAAAGTACAAACAAACAAAACAATCATAATGCCACACTCTTGTTGTTGGTTTCATATAATTAATTTCAATTTTATATGAGCATGAAATTTAAAGGCATAGATTCCCAACTCCTAGCTCTCAACAACAATCAAGTGCTCCCAGGCAACCGTGACTGTTATGAGAGAAAATTTATTCGGTGTTTACATTTTACAATTATTAAATGATATGTGGTTTGCATATAGATTCGTATACCGTTGATTCCAAATTTTACATTTTAAAAAGGCTTATATGCATAGAGAAATTTAGAATTTCTAAAATGTGGGTGCATCTCTATAGAAACAAAAAATAATTGTATTCACTGAGAATAAATTACTAATCCCCAAAGTAAATAACTCAATATTCAATCAAGTGCATCATTTAACCTTCTTCTAACATAGATACCTAAATACAATATGATACTAATTTTAAAATATTTATATACATAAAATATCTGATTTTACGGAAAGGCCCACCCTATTTTTCCTTCATAAATTTGCCACCGCTTACGTGTAGATAAAATATTTTAGATAAAATATTTAGATGACATAATAATGTAAAGAGATATTTACAGTTAAATGATAGCACAAAAAACTTAAAGTTTGGTCTCTTTTAGTTGGTTCATCTGTAGTCACTGAGAAAGTAAAATGTTCATGCATCCATCACCTTAACCCTCATGACTCCTGTTAATTTAAGAACAAAAAAGACAAAGAGGACAACTTGAAGAGTGAGAAATAAAGAAAGCAGTAAGCACGAAATAAAAAGATACACCACCCACTGCTATCTATGTTTCTTTTATTCCTTTAGCAAGATGACCAGAAAAAAAATAAAAAAAATAGAACTTTAAAGTTAACTAAGTCAGCATTTCACAATAGATTTATTCGAAACTTAAAAAATTGTTATGGATATGCATTTTACTTGTAGAAAGATTAAAATTTGAAGAGATTTTTTTTTAAAATCTCTCCAAATTTTATGAGTAGATAATTTTCATTTTTTTCCTTGCAGAAAATCTACTCTCACTAATAAAAATAAGAAGTCGTATTTAAACATTCATTTTATTTGGAAAAAAAATAAAATTTGAAGAGAAACTTTTTAGAAAACTGTGTAAATTTTATGAATAAACAATCTTCATTAAATAGAAAAATCTACTCCAAATAAGAGAGTGAATCAATTTTAATGTCCATTTTAATATCTTTTCTATTGTTTGTGCCTTTATTGTTATTTTAATTTAAAAAAAAAAAAACAGAAGAACAAGCTCTTCATTAATTTTCTTATTATTATGTGTATAAAGTCTTCTGTATCTTGAAAGATTGGGAAACAAGCTGCGTGCACAAGTATGACGGCTCAGAATTAAAATATGGGAATTGGTTTCCCCAATTAATACTACTAATAATAAATAATTAACTTATAAAATACGTAGGAGACCCACATGACATGCTCCAAGTTTGAAGAATGAAAAAAAATATATTGAAGAATAATTTGACTCAAAATTCTGGTAAACTAGCTCAACCACATCCTACTCAAGTTTGCGGCTCACCATGTTTTTATTTCTTTTGCTTTATATTATTTTGGTTAAACCAACATTGACAATTCTTTTCAAGAAAATAGATTAGAGGGTGTTTGTTAAAAACACATCTTGACTAATCTACACATGATAAAGATGAATATCAAAATTGACTTTGTCGTTGGTCCTAGGATATATAGGTAATTCTATGATAAAGATGACTATCAAAATTGACTTTGTCGTAGGTTATATATATATAGGTAATTCTTCTACCAGTTTTTAAAATTAATTTTGTTAGTTTTTAACTATAGTAGATAGAGAAACTTTACTATGGTAAATAGAGAAAGGAAAATGAAAAGAGGGAATTATTTAGGTATTAAATCGAATTTTCATGAATAAAATGAAAGTTTACATATTCAATGAATTGGATAGATTACTATTAACTAATTTATGACTATTTAGGTGAAAGTACTTTTGAAGTGTTATGAAATATAAAGCAAATAAGAAGAAGAAAATAGAGAGTGATTATTGTTTCTTTTGGGGGATTTCCTTGATGGAGTTAATTACAATAAAGGAAAGCCCTTTATTTATAGGAAAAAACTAACTTTTGAATTTCTAATTTTTTCATAAATAGACATTCACTATATATTGTAAAGTAGACATTCACTATACATGGTAATATATTTGTAACACTCCCCCTTGAATGTCTAATTGATAGATAATGTGCCTCGTTAAAATCCTACTAGAAAAACCCAGTGAAAAAAACAATCTAGTGGAGGAAAAATAGTACACATCTCGAACAATACGTATAAAGGCTGTCTCATTAAAAACCTTACCAGAAAAATTCTGTGAGACAAAATCTCGTAAGGGAAAAAAAGTACAGCACGTATTAAATCCCCTAATGAGAACATCTTTGAACCTTTGCATCCCGATCTTGTGCACCATCTTCTTGAAAGTTGCAATTGGAGGAGATTTGGTGAATAAATCAACCACATTGTCACTTGAACGAATATGTTGCACGTTAATATCACCATTTATTTGTAGCTCGTGTGTATCGAAAAGTTTTAGCGAAATGTGCTTCATTCTACCTCATTTTGTGAATCCTCCCTTAAGTTGTGTTGTATGGTGTATTATTTTCATATAAAATTGTGGGTATATTGTCACATTTCAAACAATATTTTTCTCGAATGAAATTTATCATGAACCTCAACCATACACATTCTCGGTTTGTTTCATGAATAACTATTATCTCAGCATGGTTTGATGAAGTGGCTAGATAGACTGTTTTGTATATCTCTAAGATATGGTAGTATCTCCACATGTGAACACATTGCATGTTTGAGACCAAGATTTATGTAAGTTAAATAAATATCAACATCAGCATAATTAACAAGATCGGGACTGCAATCTTTAGAATAAAATAAGATAGTGTGTTTGATCCCATTTCGATATATCAATAGGAGCAAAACTATATCTTGCTAACAAATTAGCCAAATAAATGTTATATCAGGCCTTGTAATATTAGCAAGATACATTAGTGCATCAATTACAGTAAGATATGTTACTTCATAACTAATGAGTTCCTCATTCTTTTCTTGAGGTCGGAATGAATCCTTATTCAACTATGCATGTTTCTCTTTTAAGTAAATATTCTATTGCTTTAGAAAACTCTCCAAGAGTTTCAATAATTTTCAAGCTATAAACTTTTACAATATAGGGATTATAAATAAGTTTTTCAGAAACTTTTATATGCTTCAAACATTTTGAATCCTTAAGAAAAACCTTCATATGAATTTTGTCAAGTAACAATATTCAACATTTCATGAGTGACATCTCCAAGTATCTGGATTGTAAATCAAAAAGTTTTATGCTTACCAAAATACATCCTTTCACGTCGCTTGATAAATATTTCTACGTTAGCATGCTTAAATAAATGTAGAATTCAAATCCTTATAATTTTTCACAATATTGCGTCAATATTGTATCAAAGATATTAATGATATTTCATTTCGTATCGATTCACAGTGTGACGTAATTATTTGAGATCTCATCACTTCACTATTTTCAAGTACCTGAACCTCTCATAAGGTTTCATGAACTGTTATGTCATAGGCTCTTTAAGAGCACATTGCCTTCTTATTGTGATTATTTGCTCCGTATTCTTTTCAAGAATTATTTTATTTGGAACTGATTGGTCTATCATGCTTTACGCATGCACAGACCTTGTCCTTCAGGGACACAAAATACGAGCATTTACAACTTAAATATGATATGCTTTTGACATTTGACTTGAATTATCTTTTGAATGAGGATGTGATGATAATTTCTATCATATTTCATAGTTGCTTACAATCTCCTTCTTATGTTAGAAAACTAACATGCATCCTCCATCTTCTTTAAGAAATCCATCTTTATGCATTATGATATATTCATTAATCGTATACCGCACATCAAAATTATTAGATGGAATAGTTGGTTCCTGACCTTGAACCAATTGAGAGGAAAGAAATAATCATAATTTATTGGTCTAATGCATACAAGTGTTCTTGTATGCAACATATCATATTTCAGACCAATACATGAAGCTTTGTTCTCTTTAATAGTAGTTTAGCTATTTATCGAAGGCATTCAATGCCAAGCCATCATCATCAAGATGAATTGTCTTGATTACACAGTCTGAAAGTTATGCTCTTAACTCAATTTTATTGAGCAACCAACTTTATGAATGTCAAACTGTAGGTTGACAATAAACGTACAAGTGATCATCTTATATCAATGCATCTTAATAGATCACGTGAGTGATGAACGAGCCCATATTCACCTTTTATACTTTTCAGATTTCTAGGGATCAAAACACAACATTAGTTGGTCCAACCAACTTATCACGAGAACAAACTACATAAATAATTCTTGAAGAATCTTCTATTATTTCAACATATGTCAACACTCAATATGCACATTTTCACAATATAGCAATCATTCATGTCAATTTATGAATTTTTAAATTAGTAAACTCCAAGTTTACCATGATATGTACCTTTTACTTTAGTAAATTGTTTAGATTTACTATTACATGAATAAATTTTTGAATTTACTACTTCAGAAGTAGATTTCAAACTAACACTTCTCAGTTATTCTGCCTTATTCGAAAGTGAGTTGTGATGTTATCACAATCAAGTGCATATTTGTATTGAGACAATCGAAATTCTCATTCCCCATGAATGGAATATAACTGTGCCTTAAGCCTATCAAATTCTGATTGCTTATAACCTCTTTCATTGTATTGCTACATCAGGAGCACATCGAGGCATATATATTTTTCAAAGTATATCATATATTGCTACCACATTCACTTCAAGAATGGAGCAAATTGTAATCTTTCAGACTTATCATATATTGCTACCACATTCACTTCATGGAATGGAGCATATTCAATGGACAAGTTTCATGACTTTTTATCAAATACATATTGTTTTTGCCTTAGCAATTATAATATCATTAATGTGCTGTATTGAGATTCAAACTCAATGCCGTATCCATATAAAAACGTTTTAGGCATAATTCGGTGGGAATTGAACCCAACATCTTATCATCATGGTGCATTGGAACTTTTAGCCCAATGCCTTACCCTCTTAATGAGATGAGACTTAAATTCATCATCATATCTTTTAACAACATTGTTCTTCATGAAGAAATTAAAGCATAAGTGGTTCCAAACCAATTATTTTTCCTCAAATCCAATAATAATTATATCATTAGTAGCAAATGATAAATAACATAAGAAATTACCAACCTTGAAATTACCTTTAGATTTATAATCTCACCTTATTTTGCAGAGTATCGTGCTGATAACGTGTTATGAAATATAAAATAAATAAGAAGAAGAAAAGAGAGAGTGATTATTATTTCTCTTGAGGAATTCTCAAGATATGGTCAATTACAGTGAAAAAAACACTTTATTTATAGGGGAAAACTAACCTTGGGGTTTCTAACTTTTCCATAAATAGACATTCACTATGTACGGTAAAGTAGACATTCACTATATATATGGTAAAGTAGACATTCCCTATATACAATGATATATTTATAACATGATGATTTTTTTTTGGAAAAATATTATCCTAAAGTTATTTATATATAAATATAAATCTATATAATGTATTAAAAGTGTGAAGACTCTTAGAAAAGAGATTTGAACTTTTTGCCCTTCATTAAAAGACACCGCAATTCGGAAACAGCCTCTCTACTTCTTCGGAGGTAGTGGTATGGACTGCGTACATCTTACCCTCCCCAGACCTCACTTTGTGGGAATACATTGGGCCTGTTGTTGTTTGTTGTTATTAAAAGATGCCGCAATAGACAAAATCGTCTTTTCACAACTTTTCTTCAATTTAAAATACTGAATATTAACTATAATAAATATATAATAGAATTAAATGGAGAAGATTGTCTACTTTTAGTTGAATTCCTAAATTTATGACAATATTTTGTTAAAAAAATCCTACTTCAAAAAAATTATTATATAAAAAAAGTTCTATATAAGGTAAAGTTCTAAATATTTTTAAAAATTTGTTGAAACTATTTTACATAAACGGGTTAAGATTCCCAAAAAAAAAAAGCAAAAAAAAATTATTGCAAAAATTAAAAACGTGAGTTTTTCCAATTTGAAAAGGGTAAATGAACTTTCTCAAGAAAAAAAAGGTTTTTTTTAGGTAAGGATGTTATTCTTTTATTATAGTAATATTTTAATTTAGGAGTATACGAATATCTTATTTGGGTAATAAAACTTTTTTTATTGTAGTTTTATTATTGGATAACTTTATGGGTTCTGAATTTCAAATCTTTATTTATATTATGTTTTGATTTTATTGATCATAATTAACAAATCATTCTTTTATTTTTGTAAATAGTTTTGTTATTGGATCTCTAATATAATGTATTGATTTAATTTTCAGGTTTTGAATTTTCTTTTGTATTACGTTATTTTTATTAGTCAAGAATAACGAAACATCTTTTTATGTTTATATGTAATTTTCATTATTGAATCTATAATGTGACTTTGTTGTTTCTAGGTTTTAAATTTCCCTTTCTATGACATTGGGTTTATTGATCATGAATAACAAACTTTCGTTATTGAGTAACTTTGTGGTTTCTACTGAAGCAATAAGTTTATGAATTTTTTTATGTAAAGGTTAGGTTTAGTTGTATTATTTTGATATTTTTATTATCATATTATTTCGTTGTAGTTTACAGGTGATAGATAGATATCAGTCGACTTTGAAAAGAAATTTAAGTAAAGATTAGGTGTAATTGTATTGTTTTGATATCTCAACTTTTTTTTTTTTTTTGTATGTATAAAGATTAGATTTTGTTGTATTGTTATGATATCTCTATTATCGTATTATTTTGTTATAGTTTATAGGTGGTAGATGAATATCGATCGAGTTTGAGGAAATTTCTTTTGCAAAGGTTAGGTTTAATTGTATGTTTTGATATCTCTATCATCGTATTGTTTTGTTGTAGTTTACAGGTGGTAGATAAATTTCGATTGACTTTGAGATTATTATTTTTTGCTAAATATTAGGTTTAATTTTTTTATTTTTTTTTCTTTGCATGTTCAAAAGATGTTAAATCTAATTATTATATTTTTCTTTATTATTTAAACCAAAATCTTATTTAGTGTAATATTTAAACTACACGCGTGGGGCACGTACGCTAGAACTAATACCATTAATAATCGGAGTGGAGGGGTACGGGTGTAAGGTGGTGGAATGAGGGACCAGGAATTAGGGGTGAAGATAATGTGAAATTTATTTTACTTACTTTGAATATGAAGTCATTTTTCATAATATCCTTTTAGTAAAACGCTTTCAATAAAATCTTTTTTAAGGGTCGTGACAAATTAATGCGGAGCACAATAAAATGGAGAGGGTATTTACTAATCAAAAAATACAATTAAAAAAAAAATGGAGAGGGTATTTACTAATCAAAAAATACAATAAAAAAAAAATGGAGAGGGTATTTGGAAGGGAGAGTGATTGGGAGTAGAGGGAGAGAGTTAGGCATGTGGGGGGGGGGGGGGGAATCGGATCCAGTTAATGGCGCCGCAAATAAATGGTGTTTGATTTGTAGGCGAGCTTCATCTTTGATCGCCCACGTGAAACAAATTCCCTTTGAACGCAGCACACTACTTCCCCTGCGCCGCTACCTCCGCCTCAACTCCTCAACCATAGCACACAAAATCATTTGATGTCCGGTACTTATATTGAAGTTCAATTAAATTTAAATTTATATTAAGAAGTCTCATATTAGATGATAAATTCTTCATAATAAAAATGACTCATACTCAGAAAGATTTAAATTTTGAATTTCTAATTAAAGGTGAAGTAATACATATCACTACCTCATATCTTCACAATACTTATCGGTCAATAGTAATATATTCAGGTGTAGGGGCAGATTCAGTATTTTCAGAGAGGGGGTTCAGTAGTATATATACGGACTAGTCGAAAGGGATTTAGCTTCTATTATTTATGCATAAAAAAAAAAAATTTATCATGTAAAAATAATATAATTTTTCGACTAAGTAAACCCCTTGAAATACATGTACATCCGCCACTGTTCAGGTGCTCATGGTTGTGAGGCAAGAAATATTTTTCTTTAAATATGTTTTAAAAAGACTAAATGAATTTAAGTAGAATTTTTTCTGACTACTCAAAATAAATGCTGGATAGGTGAATTCACATATTTTACTAATATGTGATTCGGTCTTCCAACTTACTAGACAGCGAACTTTTTCACTAAACAAGTATTTGCTCGTCAGTTAGCATATAATTTGATGGTTCATGCTATGTAGCTGGCCATATTTATAGAATTACATTGAATATATTATTGTTATTGTACTTTAGAACTAATGAATTACAACATTCGTTCATTTTTATTAGTGTTTTTTAAAAAAATATTTGTTTTATTTTAATTTTTTCTTTGATAAAGAGGATTTTATTATGTTTTTTCAATATTACCTTGTCATTAAATGATTGAACAAAGTATATATATTCAAATTTATATTTTGAAAGTATAATTAATTGGTTAATTTAGTAAAATAAATTCCTAATAAATATTTTTTTAAAAGGAAATATCATATCAATAAAAACCAATTATTTTGGAATGGAAGAAAGAAACATGAAATAGGAGCAAAGAAGTGAATATGGGTTCAATCGTGGATTCCTGAACCTTTTATCTCAAAGAAGCAAATATCTTATTTCACGTTAATATTTTAAATTGTTTTGCTTTTTGAATAATGAAACTTGGACACTACTCTCTCCGTCATATATTAGTTGTCATTGTTTATTTTTCGAGAGTTAAAATATGTAAATTTTAATTAACATTTTTTAAAATATATTTTGTAATCAAATTGACATGAAAAAGATTGCAAATTGTAATGTTTTTCGTATAATTTTTTAATATCAAAATTTAAATATAAAATATTAAATTGATAGAATTCAATTTAGTATAAAAAAAATTAATCAAATTGACTTTTTAAAAAGGAAAAGATGACAATTCAATTTGAAAGGAGAAAGTACATTCCTATAAGGTGCTTAACATCATATGAATTTTAAATGAAGGTTTTGTTAGATGTCATATGAACTTGAGTAACGTAAAAAGTCTCTCATCACAAAAAGTAAAAATGTTTAAATAAAACTTTGATGTCAAGTTGAACCAATATTAAAAGGATATATGTACTTCACTAGAACACAATGATATCAACGTAAGAGAATTGATTTTACACAATAATCAACAAAAGATAAGCACAAATAATGGCCATCAATTTACTAATTTAATTTGTATAAACAAAATATTAATAAAAGCAAAAATTCGAAAATGCAGCAGAAATGTCATTATTCATCTAGAGGTGATGTCTCCATCACATTACCACAACGCTGGAAAATTATTGATTAACAACCTCAACCATTGCCCCAACTCATTAAAATTATGGTTAATTATGACACTTATATAGATTATATATATGAATATTATCCCTAATCAGTTCACTAATAATAAACTCATATTGCTATTAATCATCTTTCATTAGGAGTCTCCATCAAACCTCATTTGTATATTCTAATCCGTGATGCAAGGATATTATAGTTTACTAACCTAATTATGTCACTGAAAAATAAAGTCAAAAGACGAGGAAAAGAAAAGAGGAATATATGAAGTTATAGTTGGAGAATTTTTTATTTTTTATTTTAAATTCAAAACTCCCTCAACTACTCCCTACAACATTATCATGTGACTACCCCATGATTCTGTACAGTTAGAATATGACAAAATAATTTGTATACCACTTATTTTTATACTCACATCATACACTCAAAGTCGAAACATTGTACCTGTCTATAAAATTCAAAAAGAGAAAAATAAAAGTTCTGACTTTCTCAAATAAAAAATGGATACTTATCTCTTCGAGGCCACAACTGTATTGATGTCTATGTCTAAAAAAAAATAAATTAATGTGTTCTTGACAAATTTATCTGTAATTTTCACCTGTAGAACGTTCTAATTTTTTTTTATTTTTTTTTTAAATTTTCTATCTGATATCTGGTGTCCCCATTGGAGTCCCGACTAATTTAAATCGCACGTTGCAGGGCCCACTAAGGTGGTAGCGCTTCCAACAGAGTTTTCTCCATACCAGGGTCGAACTCTCGAGGTCCACTAAGGTGACAGCGCTCCCAACAGTGTTTTCTCCATACCAGGGTCGAACTCTCGACCTCTGATTAAGGATGAAGCAGCCCGCACCACAACCCATGTTGGTTATAGAAGTTCTAGTTAGGGTAGCTTTACAAAATCTTGAAATAACTTCTCGAATTTTTAATCCACCAAATAATTTATAAAATTTATAAATAATATATATTTTATATTAAAATATACATATATTATATGTATTATGTATATTTGTGTGTATGTATTGTATTACAATATATATAATATATGTATAATATATTATATATATTTTTTGCTTTATTGATAAATTGGGGGATCGTATATCCATAACTTTCCCATAGCAATCCACCAAATTGGGTTCGAACACAGAAAAGTAGCAGACTTAGGCCTCATTTGTTTGTACTTAATGGAGGTCTGAATCTGAATAGTTTAGACTTCAGAACATTAAGTGCATTTATTTTTTATTAAGGTTTTAACTCTTAATAGGTCTGAATAGGTCTTAATCATTCAGATCTAGAACCAAGTCTCAATAGGTCTGAAGGATATGCTGGTGTTGGATAATATTTACCACCACTAACCACCTCAGTCATCGTCACCATTGTCAACCACCACCCACCACCACCAACCACCTCCACCATCACAACCACAATTGACAACAAATACCGCTACCACACCTACTACCTCTTTTATTCTAATTATATTCACCGCCATCACTGTCGTCAATAGCACCACAATCAGCAACCACTACTGGTCAATCCCTACTACCAACCAACTCATCTATCACAACTAACACCACTACTAACTACCACTAATACATCACAACCTCTACACATTCTTTGGCCGTCACCACCATTGTCACTAGTAACACCACCTCTACCACCAATTCAATCAGTATCATCGCTACAATTTATCTTTACTAACAACCATCTCCACCATCACAACAAATAACATCTTCAACTAGCACCAACACATCGTCAATCATCATGCATTCATGTTTTAGCCAGCACAATCAACATCTTAAACTACTAACATCAAGCAACGTCACATCACAACAACAACCACCATAATCAATCGTCACCATCACAACAGTTACTACAATACCAACCATCACAATTATCACCACCACTATTATTACTCACTAACATCAATCATTGTCACCGCAATCACCATTATAAACCATCTCCACTATCACTAACAAACATAAATATTTTTTTCAGTCAAATACTAATAATTTTGTTGTATTAAATTACATATTTTTTCATAAATAATTAATTTTTTATTTGAATTATATTTTTTATTTTATTATGTATACAAATAAATTTGTTTTTACACATTCAGATGTTGAAAAACAAACAATCTTAATCATTCAATTTTTAGATCTAGAGACAACATCTTAATCATTCAAAGGTGTATTCAGATTCTGACGTCTAAATCTTATAAAAAACAAATGGACCTTAATCTTAAAGATCATCCAAAAAATTATGAATTAAAAAGTTGTATAATGGAGTATCTAATTTTGCATAAATATCATACTAGAACAATGCACCAAATATCAGTAGGAAAAAAAGATGTGGCTAAATGTTAATATTGTTAGTTTAGTTAAACGAAAAAGACATCATTTCCACTCCAAACTATACAAGAAAAGTCCAAGTCACACAAAACTATCAAAGTAACCTATTACACACCTAAACTATATAAAAGTGATATTATTACCTCCCCGCAACACCCATGTCCAAGTTTAATGAGTGGAGTGCACTACACTCGTCCTCTTGTGATGTCATGTGTCTAATCTTCCTATTTTATTAAAAACCTAACCCGATCCTATTACTTTTTTAACCCATCTAACCCGACCCGACCCAACTCTCATATTTTATTCTAATCCGATGAAAATGAAAGGCCAAACGAAAAGTCATCTGATGAGAGCAAAAATCCGATAGAAGATTGATCTCACTTTTCTTTTTATTTTTTTTATTAAATTTAAACCCGATAGAAGAGATAAACAATAATTTTTCTGTGTTTTTTATTGTTGACAAGCAAAAATTATTTTTTATCTCTTTTCAGTTGAAGTTGATTCAATTGATTTCAACGGAGGTGGTACGATTTAGGATAAACACTAAGGGTTACGATTGTTTATGTAGGAACTACTGATTTTCAGTTAAAAGGTTAGCTTTTATCTTTCTTAAATATAGTAGATCTAGGATTTATTTTTGTTCCTAAATTAGATTTAGAATTTTTTGAGTTAGGGTTTTGCCGTCTTTAATCTGTCTAAATTAATTTGTTTTAGTCCCATTTAGATGCTCAATATGTGATAATATAACCCTTGATATTTATAATTGTTTGATTTTACTAGGATTTTGAATTAGGAGTTTTTGCTGTCTTTAATTTATCTTTAAAATTAATGTGTTATAGTTTGTTTATGTTCTTCAATGTGTAACAATATGAGCTGTGAGGTTTAATATATGATAAATAACATGTGAAACTTGTAACTGTTGCATAAATACTATAATTTTTTGACCGTGTACTGTGAGATTTGTATTTTTATTGTGTTTTTATGGTCAATGATTTCAGATTTATAAAATGAGTTTTGAACTGATCATTTTGAGATTTTATCATGGTGGAGAACTTAATAAGGGTAAGGTGAAGGAAAACAAATAAAAAAAATATAAGGGTGGACAAGTTACTGAATTTTTAGATGTTGATGTAGATAGACTGTCTTATTATGAATTTAGGAATTATATAAGGTACCTAGGGTATGATTCGGGACAATGCTTACTATATGTTAGATTACCTAAGTCTTCTAATTTAAAAGAAATTAGGTCAGACAAGGACACAATTGACATTTCAAAGAAATTGGGTAATGGGCAAATTTTGAAAGTTTTTGTGTGTCACATGATTGGTGAACCTGAGTTGGCCCCACCTTTTTTGAAATTTGTAAATGATGGGGAAGGACGTGTGAAGGGAAAAGTGGTGTGTCTTTTAATAAAGACACTAAAAATGACATTGAAAATATTGACAGGGCATCTAAAAATAGTGAAGATGCCTCTTCTTTTGACCAACCTACTGCTCATACTTCTTCTTCTCCTACTGTCCAACCTACTGCTCATACTTCTCCTTCTTTTGTCCAACCTACTGCTCATGTCTCTTCTCCTCCTACTGTCCAACCTATTGCTCATGTCTCTTTTCCTATAGCTGTTGCTCCTAGGAGTTCTACTACTGCTCTTACTACTTGTACTGCTGCACCTTTTGAATCTGTTATAGATTCAGATGTAGAATATATTGATGGAGGTGTAGAGATTGAGAGTGATGTGGATGAATATGTGGATGAAGAGTTAAGAGGTCTTAGGGAAGAAAAGAGAAAAAGAAAAAAAAAGAGGGGAGAGAGATTGATAATTCGACCAGATATTAGCTGTGATGATTCTATAGGTGGTGATAGAAATAGTTTGGAGAGTAAGTTAGCTGGTGATGAACCTTTTTATCCTCAGATGAAGCTGCCAGATTTGAAACTGATTTAAATGATGTAACTGATGAAGAAGATGAAGTTGAACAAGTTGAACGTAGAGATAAAGCTAGAATGAAGAAAAAATTAATAAAATTGTATATAGTTCAGACTGTCGGAAAGTTGTGTGGAAGTTAAGACTTATTTTTGAAAGTGATAATGAATTTAGAGCTGCTGTTACTAAATATGTTGTTGCTGAACATGTTGAAATTGAAAAATGTGTTAATGAACCTACAAGGGTAAGGGTTAGGTGTACAACTGATTGTCCATGGCTTCTTTATGCTAGCATTAATTCTAGGTTCATGAACTTTGTTGTGAAGACCTATAATCCAATTCATAAGTGTGATTCTATCAATAGACACAAATTTTGTAATACCAAGTTCTTAGCCAACCACTTCAATGAGAGGATAAAGGAACAATCAGATATTAAATTTTTGAGTTTCAGCTGCTTATTAAAAAGAAACTAAATTTACATGTTTAAAGAACAGTGTGTAGGAGAGCAAAAAACAAGATGATTATCGAAATGATGGGTGACTATATTCTGAAATTTGAGAGAATTTTAGATTATAGAAATGAGTTGTTAAGATCAAATTCAGGTAGTACATGTGTAGTGAAGCTTCATAATGAAATATTTGAAGATGGTAGAAAAATGTTTCAAGGATTCTACATATGTTTTGATGCAATGAGAAGTCCTTCCTAGCTGGTTGTAGGAAGTTCATTGGGTTGGATGGATGTTTTTTAAAACAAGTGACAAAAGGACAGTTATTAGTTGTTGTGTGTAAAGATGGTAACAATCAAATATTGTCACTGGCATGACCAGTGGTTAAGATTTAAAATAGGATCATTTGAAGTTGATTTATCAGGATTGTAAAAGAGGATCTTCAGCTGGGAGATGGGACAGATTTGACAGTGATAACAGACATGCAAATGGTAAAGAATTGTTGTTTTTGCTTTTGTTTTTGTTTCTTTTTATGTTTATGTTGTAACTGTTTCCGTTTCTATTTTTCTTATAGGGATTAGAAATTGTTGTAACTGAATATTTACCAAATGCCGAACATAGAATATGTGCAAGGCATATCCTTGCAAACTGGTTAAAAGATGTTATATGTAGAGGTACTGAGAAGAAAAAATATTTTTGAAGGAGTGCAAGATCTACCTTTGAGGCTGAGCTTAGGGACAACATTAGTTATATAAAGATGTTGGGGGAGAGAGGGCGAAGAAATACTAGATAAGTTGATGTATTTTAATTCAAAGAGATGGAGTAAGGTTTATTTTAGTTTTGGAACAAAGTGTGATGTTGTAGACAACAACATGGCAGAATGTTTTAATGTATGAATTTAGGAGCTAGGCACAAGACAATAATTACAATGTTAGAGGAAATAAAAGTAAAAATAATAAAAAAAATGGGACAGATGAGGAATTTTTGTGATACTTGGATCAGTGACATTTCTCCAATGGCTATGAAAGTACTAAATGATAATACAACAAGGTCCATCAAGTGCAGCATAGAATGAAATTATGATACAGGATATGAGATGCTTGATAGAGGATATAAGCATATTGTGAATCTTCCTAGATAATATTGTAGTTGTAGAGCATGGATGTTGAAGGGTATACCTTGTCCTCATACAGTGGCTGCTCTTCACCACAAAAAACTGAAACCAGTAAATTATATTTCTCACTGATACAATAGAGAAACTTACATGAACACATATAGTTTCTTCATTCAACTAGTTTTGAATATGAAGATGTGGCCACAATCACAGAATATCTCTGTTATGCCACCTGTTGTTAGAAAGATACCAGGTAGGCCTGGAAAGAATAGAAAGAAAGAAGAAGATGAAATAAAAAAGAAAATTGAAAAACCATCTAAGAGGGGGATTGAGATTTCATGCAACACTTGCCATAACAAGGGTCACAACAAAAAAAATATCCAATAGGTGCACCTGCTGCTGGTACTAATGCAAATCTTGGCCCAAGTTTATCTGTTGGTGCAATTCCAAGTGTAGGTTCAAGGGCAGGTCCAAGTGCAGCACCTACTGTTGAAAAAGAAAGAGGTTCAACTGAAAGAGGAAGGGCTAGACCACCAAAGGATTCTACAGAAAAGGTATTTTATTTAATATGTGTGTTGTAAACTAATTATGCTTACCTTATACTAAATATCTTTTTTTTTTCTTTTTAGTGTGCTGGCAAACCAAGAATGATTGGAATGAGATTACTTCACACACAAAGTGAATGCACAATTCTTAATGTAAGTTTACTACTACATTTACTATTGGTCCCTTTATTATCTAAATTTTATTTACTATAATTTATATAAATGTTAACACTTTCTTCATATGAGCAGCCGAAAATGCCTAGTGAGAGATTCAAAACTGTCAAATCTTAAGTAGTTGTGACTGAAAATCTCAGATATACATCAAAAATAAATGTAAAATGAAAAGGAAAATAATTATGACCTCCAGGCAACTACAAGAAATGAGAGGCAAAAAATAAATGAAAACAAGGTCCAAGACTGCACGCTTAAGTCAAGAAAACTCCAATGTTCAATCTCTATAAGAAGTTGGTGTAGACTGATAGTTTTTCTTGTATAAATATTGACAGTTATGACTGCATTTAAGACTATGTTTTAGATAATTCACTGATGTTGGCAGCTGTGACTGCATTTAAGACTGCTTTTTGATAGTTCACTGATGTTGACAGTTGTGACTGCGTTAAGAACAATTTATTGGTGGCAACTTTGATTGCATTTTATAACTGTAATTAGTTTAACAATACTAACCTTTTTGTAAAAGTATTTGGCAACAAAATGTAATTGCACTCATTTTTTTATTAATGATTATGCAGTTGAAAGTTTATTGTTGCTGAAATTTGTGTTTGTGTTTGTGCAGCAGCTGTGACTGCATTTATTAATGTTAAATTTGTGTTGTGATGTTGCTGAAATTTATGTTTGTGCTTGTGCAACAGCTGTGACTGCATTTAGTGTTGTGATGTTGTATACAAATTGCAACACAAAGAACCACAGAAAACAAAGCCAAAACTATCAAGTTCAACTTTGCAATTTCATTACACAACAATTTAATTACACAACCTGACAGTTTTGTCTAAGGTAACATCTAATAATTGATACAAATTGCAGCCTCTTAAAACATAACAAAAATAAAGTAACTTAGTTTAGGGCAGCCTTCTTGGATCTCCTTTCAAGAACATGAATTGAAATAGAAAACTAACACCCAAAATACATACACAAATGAGAGTAGTCCAAAGTTGTTTTTTTCCTTTTCTTAGAATTAGCCAACTTGATCTTCCATTTCTTCTCATTTGCCTTCATCATCTTCAAATCATCCTGAAAATTGTCCATTTGCAACTGTATTTTATTCATGTCTATTTTGTTCTCCACAGACTTGGTTATCCTAGTAGTCTTGTCATCAACCATTTTGTGTTCATAAAATGCACAGTTTGTCGAAGATTCAACTCTTTTCTCAAGCTCCTCGATTCTTCCCAACAATTTAGGAATAACAAATTTGGATCATTCATTAATAAAATCATTCTTCCAAAGACAAAAATCGCATGATCTAGCATTCTAAAATGAAAGGAATTAGATTTGTATACACTTTTCAAGATCAATGTTTGAAGGAAAAACTCAATTACCCCAGAGCAAGGACAAGTCCAATATCGTCTACCCGAATTTCTTTAGGTCCATGAAATCATCAAAGACAAAAGATGTCCATGTTTGCATCGAACCTCATCCAACTCATGCTCTTCTTCTTGCTTACAAAGTCTACTCAAACTTATCTTAGCCATTAAAGTACCTTGATTAAGAAAATAAATTTTAAGAGAGGTTGAACAAACACTTGATGGAAGAAAAAATTATCAAAATTGCAACAAAATTAAGACAAAATAATCATCAATATAGTAAGAAATCAAAATATTAAAAAGATTTAGTTACCAATTCTTCAAACAAATGATCTTCAATTTCGATTTTGAAAGACAAATTTGGGAATTAGGGTTCGTAGTTTTTAGCCTCAAATTGGCTTAAATAAGAATAGATCCGTTGAAATTTAAAAGTGATGTACTTTTAATGTTCTTAACCGTTTACTTTTGTTATTCAAAATGCTGGATGCGCCTAAAACGAGTGTAAGAAACGCGCCTTAGAATGAGTGTCGCAGAAAGATAATAATATCACTTTTATATCGTTTAGGTGTGTAATAGGTCACTTCGATAGTTTAGGTGTGGCTTAGACTTTTCTTGTATAGTTTGGGATAAAAACGATATTTTTTTCCTAATTAATTGCATTGACGTTTTAAAGAGTTGTAGCAAATATTCAATTTTTTTTCAAGTTTTTATTAGTGTTTGTTTAATTTGATGGGTTTTTGCAGAAAACACAAAAAGGAATGAGATTGACGATTTTCAAATTCAGCTTTTCAGTATTTAACTATTACCTCCGTCCCAAAATATTTGTTATCTTTCACTATTTGAATATTAATGTAATATTTTAAAATATATTTTTTCTTCATAGTAATTTTTAAAAAATTTCTGTAAAAGCTTTCATATTTTTATTCCCTTGGTGATTCGAACTCACAATCCTAGCTCGAGGTTGAAGAAAAAGATGCTTATCATCCAAACAACTCTTTCTTCTCTCACAGTGATACAAGAGGAATAGGGACACGCATGATGAGGTTATGGTATAATATTGAAATTTTTGATTTTTGATTTTTTAAAATATCATTATTGCACCAAATTAATTTGGCGTCATTCAGTATTTTAAAGTTTGTATTTGCGGTTTTGCAATATGATAAATTGATAATCATAAAGTTTGATACAAGAGGAATAGGGACGGGCATGATGAGGTTATGGTCTAATATTGAAATTTTTGAGTTTTGATTTTTTAAAATATCATTTTTGCACCAAATTAATTTGGTGTCATTCAGTATTTTAAAGTTTGTATTTGCGGTTTTGCAATATGATAAATTGATAATCATAGTTTGGTTGTTTTCAAACTTGCATATACTCGTATTACTAAGAATTATAATTCCAATTTTTTAAAAGCATTTCAATAATATCATACTTATACCTTATACATCTATAATCTATAATATATTAAAAGTGTGAAGACCATTAGAAAAGTGATTTGAATTTTTTGCCCTTCATTAAAAATCTCTTTTTTAGACAAAACTGTCTTTTCACTATTTTTAAAATTAATTATTTAATTATTTTTTATAATATTAACTAGACTTCCTAAAATATATGAGACTCCTAAAGTATATGGCAGGAGAATTAATTAATATTTTCCTTTCTACTAGACTTTCTAAAATATATGAGATTCCTAAAATATATGGCAGAAGAATTAATTAATATTTTTTTCTTTCTACTGTTCAATTAGAAAAATACTCCTAAAATAGGATTCTATTAAGAAAATACTTCTATAAATATTGAGATGTACGTTAACCTAGAGAACAAATCGGTTCGCATATTGAGAAAATATGATTGATGCTCATGTAACTTGATTCGATTGCATGTCTAGATTGGTGGATCCTTGATTTTCTAACCCTCAATTTCTTCATTGTATTTGTCAGCATAATAGAATTCAACATGTGTGTGTGTGTGTGTGTATATATATATATATATATCTTCTTTGTTTTCATTCAAAATCATTCTTTAGGATCAAAATTTTCGCTCAGACAAGAATTAGTTGAATCAAAATTGAAGCTTTGTGATCACTATATATTTTTTTTTATAGTTTACAGGTCGTAGATGAATATCGATTGACTTTGAAGAATTTCTTGTGTAAAGATCAGGTTTGATTGTATTGTTTTGCTATGCTTATTATCTTATTGTTTTATTTTAATTTACAGATGCTAGATGAATGTGGATCAGCTTTGAATTTTTTTTTTTAGGTAAAGGTTAGGTTTAATTGTATTATCGTAATATTTCTATTAGTTTGTTATTTTATGGTATTTTACAGTTCGTAGATGAATCTCAATCAACTTTGAGAACTTTTTGTGTGTAAAATTAATGTTTAATTGTATTGTTTTGATATCATTTTTATCGTATTATTTTGTTGCAATTTACAGGTGATAGATAAATGTTGGTCGGCTTTGAGGATTTTTTTTATGTAAAGGTTAGGTTTAGTTGTATTACTTTGATATTTCTATTATCGTATTTATTTTGTTATTGTTTATAGGTGTTAAATGAGTATCAGACGGCTTTGAAAAAAATTGTGTGTAAAGATTAGATTTAATTGTATGATTTTGATGTCTCTATCATTGTATTGTTTTGTTGCAATTTACAGATGGTAAATGTATGTCGATCGACTTTTAAAAATATTTTTGGTAAAAATTAGGTTTAATAAATAAATTCTCCATCTTACATACTCAAAAGATATTAAATTTAATTATTATATTCATCTTTATTATTTAAACAAATATCCTATTTAGTGTAATGTTTGAATTCATTAAAGTGAGGTACACGCGCAACGCGCGTACACCTAAACTTGTGTATAGATACATTCAAAAGAAAGTACATATAATTCCCGTTGTTAATCAATTAAACAAAGAAAACATTTAAATCAAGATAGAGTAATCAAGTTCCAATATCTAAATATATAATTAATTTTATAATAATTCTATTTCATAAGTATTTGCTAGTATTATAATATTATGATACAGTATTTGGTATTTTTTTTTTCAGTAAACATTGTATATCAAATACCAATAATATTGAAATCATGGTATCAAAATATGATAATTTGATATCTATCGTATAATACTTTAATTTAATTTTTAAATATTTCAATTTTTATTTTTGAATATTAAAATACTTTATTTAAAAACTAGTTATAGACTCTGAATAAATAAAATGTGATTGACTATTTTGAAAGAGGGAGAGTAAAAATGAAGGAAAAAAGGTTAAATTTAACTCTATTTTAAAAAATTGACTAAATATACCTTTTATTATATTTTTCCTTGTTATCATAATTTGGGGCCAAATTTCTCCTCGACTCGAATAAACTGAGTGAATATATTATGTCATATTTTGGGGGTAAATTCTCCTCGATGTCATACTTTGAGGTTAAATTCATCATCATTATTAAGAAATTTTTTGACATGTACTATCTTTTAATAGAAAAACTCAAATCAACGTTAAATGTTTCATTTTATAAAAATAAAATACACCCTAATCTAGCCCGCTCAACTTGACTCGAACCACAAAAAGACGCAAACAAATATACCCACTCAGTTCTATTGATCAAAATTTTCGAATAAGATTTAACCATTGAATATTTATCAATGCATAGCTAATGAAAAATAAATTTACCTTAGTACAACACACAAACAATTATACTCATCCCTTCGATAATGGATCTACATCAGCGCAAAGGTCATGAAAAGTGATGTTTAGCGGTCAAATCTAATAAATTAAGCCTACTGAATATTTGTCTAGATGATTGACCCAAAAGTATAATATTGAAGGTAATTTGACTTTAAAATATGGCGAATGATATATTTAATTAGTTTTTAATATAAAAAAATAAATTTAACCTCAAAATATGCTAGCAAAGATAAATTTAACTCAAAAAATTAACGTTAGATATATTTAATTAATTTTTTCAAGTGAAAAAAATAGGGTGAATTTAATCTTTTCCAAAAAATGAATATAGAGTTATTGGAAAAGCTATTTCGAATTTTTTGAAAAAAAAGTTAGAAAAGGTGGGAGTGTGAAGTGTGAACATTTGATCCAGTCAACAAACGCACAAAACATGGAAACACACTAGAAAGAGACCGCGCCAGCTGAATGTAACTGACAGATGTGGATAACAGGACGCGCAAGTTGCCGGTAAAATATATCCTACGTGGCAACCACTAACTGGTTCCAGCTTCTGAAAAATGTAACGTAAAACAAACACTTCTTTAATTAGTAACAAGTGGAATTAAACAATAAGAAAATTGTAATTAACAACAGCAAAAACACTATTAACAACAAGGGTTAAGAGGGTAAATCTATGGGCTAAAGTAGTATAAAAAGGGGCAGTTGAGAAGATTACAGACCACAACAACAAAAAAAAGAGTGAGGCTGAGAGAGATATATTCATCAATATTTTTCTCACACCTGCACACACCACACACTTAAAAAAAAATAAAAAAATCAACAATTTTCTCAAAATTTTTCTGTGTTTTTTCATCTTTTTAATCTCCTCCCCTTCTGCATCATCCCGCTTCTTTGATCCCTTTCTGTCAACTATCTGTGTTTTTTAAAGAAAATTTTCTGTGACTTTTGAGTTTGTGTTTTTGATGTTTTTTTGAACAAAAGAAATGAAGAAAATGCAAACTTTTAATTTTTAGAAAAAGTTTTCTTCAAAGCCAGGTGTTTTCAGAATCGAGATCTAGTAAAATTAGTTCGGTATAGTTTCAAGTTTTTTTTTTTTTAATTTTCTTTTTGTAAAATCAGCTTAGAGGGCTTTATTAGTAGTCCCTCAAAGTTTGATTAGGAGAAAAAGGGGTTGTTATTTGAAGACCTCTTTGTTGCTCTCCTTTTCTTTTGTTTATAGCAAAATCACTCACCTGTTTTCTCTTATTTGATAAGATTCAGGGTTGTTTTGTTTTTGTTTGGTGTGTCTTTTTAGGTAATGGCAGCAGCTATGGATTTTTGGAATAGTACAGTACCTTTAGATCTTCAATTATCATCAGATCCAGTTACTTCTGGTGGTGAACTTATGGAAGCACTTGAACCATTTATGAAAAGTGTTTCTCCTCCTCCTACTTCTCCTGTTAACTTTCCTCCTATTTTCTCTTCTCCTTCTTCAGATCTTCAATCTTTTCCTTCTTTTCCTCCTCCTCCTAATCCCATTTCTTATCCCTACACTTCTTCCTTTTACCCTACCGTTCAACCTTCTGATGATTGTTCCACTTCCACGGAAATGAATTCCCAAATCTTTTCAACAGGGTTTTCCAGTTACGGAATGGATCAACAATCGAGTTCAATTGGGTTGAATCAGTTGACACCAACACAGATCGAGCAGATTCAAGCTCAGATCAACTTTCAGATCCAGCAACAACAACAGCAGCAGATGATGTCGTACCATCACCATGCTTCTTCTACCATGAGCTTCTTGGCCCCGAAACCGGTTCACATGAAGCAATCTGGATCACCACCAAAGCCCACTAAGCTCTACAGAGGCGTCAGACAACGTCACTGGGGAAAGTGGGTTGCTGAGATCAGATTGCCCAAGAACCGAACCCGTCTTTGGCTTGGTACCTTCGACACTGCTGAAGAAGCTGCTTTGGCTTACGACAAGGCGGCTTATATGCTTCGTGGTGACTTTGCTAGGCTGAACTTCTCCCATCTCCGCCACAACTTTGGTGAGTACAATCCATTGCATTCTTCCGTTGATGCTAAGTTAAAGGACATATGTCAAAGCTTAGCACAAGGGAAGAGTATTGACTCTAAGAAGAAGAAAACCAAAGGGTCGGCATCGGCATCGGCAGCTACAGCTGCAGGGGTAGTTAAGATGGAGGAAGGAGAGAGCAAAGTTGTTGAAGGTGGATCCGAAAGTGACGGGTCGGGTTCCGCGTCAGGTGAATCATCACCGGTAACTGAACTGATTTTTCCAGAGTTCACCGAGGAAGAATCAACATGGAACATGTCTGAAAATTTCTTGTTGCAGAAGTATCCATCTGAGATAGATTGGGCTTCTATATAAGGAAAAAAAAAACATATTATTAGCTATTATTAAGTTTTAGGTCCAAGAGGTCTTTTGTATTTTTGCATTGTTTATAGTAATTGTTAATGGTGTTTCTAGGTGTTTAGGTCAGGGAACAGTCGGTCACTGCAATGGAGTTTTTGGCAATTGCAGGGCAAGTTCCTTTCTTGTTTTTAGGTTAAAAATCGTAACTGGTTTGGTCATGTTTTTTGTCTTGGCTAGGCCAGTGGATTTGATGCTTTGTCATGGTTGTAGTCTTTTCATTTTAGTGTCAATATTTTCTTTAGTACTATTCTCTTACTCTTTCATGTTCGTAGTATTTTAATTTTGTTTCTAGTAAATATGCATATTACCATTATCCAAATCTTGAATTAAGAACACAATTAGATTAACATGCTTCAAACTATAAAGCGTTCGACAAGTATATTAGCCAAAACAATTAGATCAACATGCTTCAAACAAAAAAGTGTTCTACAAGTACATAATTGGGATTTATAATAGTTCCAACTTCCAAGTGGTTAACTGATAATATTGATTGTTCTTGTTTATAGCATAAAAAAGCATTAACTTGGAGTGCGCTTATATAACCTGATAAAAGTTTTTGATTTGAAACTTTTATCGAACTCTACAGATCTTAGGGGAAAGAATTATTTCAATAAAAATGTGGTAAGCCGGTTAAATAAAGGACATCCTAAGTAACTAGTAGTTCTAGTTTGTATTGTTCTACGGGCTGTTGTAGATAGAGATAAGCATGCCAAAGAGATCATGAAAATTTTTTCGGATGAAAGGTTTGGTAAGTGTTCACCAGTGGCAAAAAGTGGCATTATCTTTACTTTAATCCAAAATCATTTGTGACATCTTTTCTCAAATTGAATTATTTCGAATATCATGAAATGATTTCAGACGCGACCTTTGGTCATATTAGTCATTAAATTAGCTTCGTTTACTTTTCGATACTGTTTGTATGGTGGCGTGCGATTCGAACCGAACACATCATAGAAGCACAATTGAGCACTATGAAAGGCCGGGGACACAAGAGACGGAGACAATATTGATCAAGACAGTTCACTATTAAGGAAATGAATCTCGAGCTTAGAAGTTCAATTCAAAAGCTTACTTAGAGAGGAGTTGATTGTCGGCCAAATCATATTAAAGAAATCACTCATTCCTTAAACCATGCATCGATATGGGGATCTTTGTATCAATATCTACTAGACTACTAAAGGCGCATAAAAGTAGGAGTAAAGAATTAATTTTATATATAGTTTGATTATCTAACGAAAGAGGTTCAGATAAACTTTTTCCGGTATTCTAGCTTCTCCATCGCTGCTTGGGAAAAGATTGAGGTTTGAGTTTGAGCTAGTATCTTCCAAGATCGGAAGTAGGGTTGTTAATGATGTGGTTAAAAATCAAATCAAGCTAGTATGTTCCATGTTTAGAAGTCAGAGGGCAGAAGCCATATTCCCACCCACCCCGGCCACAACCCCTACCTATTTGGTGTGCAAACTAACTTGTGAAAGTACAAATCTACTATCTCTGTTCCACGAATTGATGGAATTCAACATGAATTCAATTACTATACTAAAAATCAATTACTCGAATTCATGTGGAGTCTTGTAAAAATTTTGAATCCTTTTATATGCTCTAAAGACATTCCATATGTCAAGGAGATCATAACAAGCATATATAACATTCATATATATATATTCTTCTTTCTTGCCACAGTGAGAATTTCATATAAAAGAACGCAAGTAAATTCCCTTCTCCAACTCATAATATGAAACAATTTTTTCAACACAAATTAATCTAAACGAGTTTACGTGAAACTTCTAATATAATCTAATTAATTATTTCAATATCATACTTCTAATCTGATCTAAAATTACCAACTTATTAGTGTTTTCTTACTGGCAAGTCGGGTGAGCAAATACAGCCAAAAATAGAGAAACTTTATTTTAACCGACTCTCTTAATTAACCAGCTGGATCGAACAAGTGTTATTAGAGATTGAAGTGTAGTAGATAGCTGTCCTTATTGTTCAAAGCAATTAAAATAACCTGCCTAACTACTTTGCTAATTCTGCATACAACTTATTGCGTCCATATCATTCATTTTTCACCAATATAAAGTTTTTTCATATATATAACTATTGTGAGTTGGAATCGTTACGTTGAATAGTAGTTTACGTAAGAGAAGCTATTAAATGTTAACCTTTACAACTAAGTCATATAAGCTTAAATTATACTCCATTCGTTTGAATTTATTTGTATGGTTTTAACTTGCATGAAGTTTACAAAAGTAAAGAGATGGTGAATTTTGCAGTTTTAAGCTAAAAATATGTAGAATGTATCAATATGAATCCTTTAATCTTGTGTTCTTAAATATGTCATGTGTAAAATTGAAATTAAAAAAATACCAAAAAGAAAAAAAAAATCTCTTTTAAACAAAACAAATTGAAGGAAGTATTAACTAACACAGAGAGATGCACACTACATGTTATAATGACCAGTTCGGCAAAACCTAATAGCTTGATTTTGATTCTAATCTTGTATATATTTATATTTAAGAAATTTATTAGTAGTAATACATATCAATATATATAAATAATTTAGTTCCAAACCAAGCAAACAAAAAGGTCATGAATTTAAATCTCATTAACTTAAAACTTCGTATCCATGTAAACTGACAAAAACTACAATTCCAATTCGAAAAAGATAGAAGGAAAAGTTGAATGTCGGATGCCATGTAGGATATGGAGTATGTATACATTTTATACATATTTAATAAACTAGATAGCCGAATAGTTCAAATCCGTATTTATCCTAATTAATTCACTATGACATTAATACATACGGATGGCTCATTGAATTGTATGGGTCCATTTAATCAACTTGGATGTTACTTTGAATTGTAAGCACCGTAACGCGTCCCCCACTAGCTAATTGTAGAGAGGAAATAACAAGTAGTTTTCACCATTAATATGAACATGACGCTTCAAATTAGATAATATAGATAAATTTATCACAATAATTCTTGCAACACAATAATCAAATGTGTTTAATGAAAACAAGTTTTTGTCATGAATTTGACGATTATATCATGCTCTAATATTTTTATCGATTTCAATATATACTAGCTAGTTGATATGATCTTTGACTCCAAGATGTCTAATGGACCATCGACTCATTTTAGGATCAAGAATATTCAAGAAATGCACGCTAGAGAGTTGCATGATCTTCAAAAATTGACTAGAAAATATTTGAAGAATTACTTTGAGGATTCGTCTAAAGAATACCTCTTTTATATTTTGAGATAAAATACTCTTGAGAGAGATTAATGACCTCTTGAAGCCATCTTTGTTAGAATGCATTTTACATTTGTAAGATTTTTGATATGATTCAGAATTTAATTAATGATTCGGGTCTAATATTGGTACAAAAAATCAGGTGAAAAATAAAAAAAAAGTAATCAATTTTTTTTTTAGGATAATCTTCCCTTTTCTTTATATCTAGGGTTCCATCGTTCTTTGAAGGCTATCAAGTTATTATTATCAATTGTTAATTGAGACATTCACTTGGGGTTCTTCATTTTCTTCCATCTTTAATTATTCAGATAATTTCAATTACCTTTAATCGAAAATTTTTTTCTCAACTTTTTTTTTTGGTAGCTTTATCTTAACTGTGCTTTTAATTATCGTTCTTTAATATTCCACTATTTTATTTATCTCGGATTGTATTCACTATTGGCCGACTATAGTCGTTATCTCGTGTATGGACTTTTCCATAAATGTCACACTCATATATAGCTCAAGAGAGAAAATAGTGTATTAATTATCTCTCCTCCATTCATTTATTCCTTGTTTGAAATTAGTAGTAGCAGTAAAAAGTTTGTTGAAGCAACTTGGTGGAATCACATCAAATCTCAATATCAGTCTCACATGGTTTATCCACTACACACCAAAGTTGTTGGGACGCATTAATTACTTATTACTCTCTCCGAATAGTAGTCACCTCTCGCTTTTTGGTTTATTCAGAATCCAAAATCAAAATATGCCATCAAACTAAAAAAATATATCATAAATTTAAAAAATATCAAACTATGCTTAACTCACATTTTTTGTGATTTATGCATAAATTTTTTAACGATAAACTATAAACGTCGTCAGATCTTTTGAAAAATGCATAACTCACAAAAATTGTGAGTTATTTGTTCTTATTTTAATATAACTCATAATTTTTGTGAGTTATGCATTTTCTTTTAACATAACTCACAATTATCAATTCTTATTTTAACATATCTCACAATTTTTGTGAGTTATCCATTTTTATTTTAACATAATTCACAAAATTGTAATTTATTCATTTTAACATTAAACAGTGAAAAACGTTTCCGATCTTCTATTTAACATATAACTCATAAAAATATATAACTCACCTTTTTTTTGCAGTGACCTTATCATACCAACTTTTTTCATAAAAATTAATGTAAAATATAAGTTTTTAAATATATAATGTAACCTTATACATATTATAAGGATGTCATAAAGATTAATATCTAATGTAAATTTTTTAATGTATAATGTAAATATCTAAAGTATAGTATGACCATAAAACCAACAAAGTATAAAAGTAATATATAATGTAAACTTTGTAATGTTTAATGTAAATATCTAAAGTATAATGTGACCATAAAATCAATAACGTATAAAAGTAATATCTAATGTAAACTTTGTAATGTATAATGTTAATATCTAAAGTATAATGTGACCATAAAATCAACAAAAGCTTATGTGCCAGAAAAAGAAGGTGGAATTGGATGAAAAATTTTGAATTAACGGATGGACAAACCTGAATAGAAAATCGAGGCTGAGACTGATTTTTAATTTTTTTCAATGTTTACCTTATCAGTATCGGAAGCAAAGCCGGTAGGTCAATATACCGTGTATCGCGGGGAGTTTACTCTAGTGGATGTGGGGCGGGGGAATTTGAGAACTACATATACAACAAAGAAAAATTAGAATAATTTTTTATTTAAATGAAGAAAGTGATGAAGTTAATTACTTGATCAGTGGATGCTTGATAAGTGAAAGAAATTTGAGACCTCCAAATCACGTTATTAAGGTTTTAGACAAAAATATGAAGCAAAATACGGTGGTTTGAAATGTATAAGGGATAGGAGACAGAAAGTAAAAATAAATGAATATATATATACACATATAATTTTTCCTTAAAAATAAGAAGATACTCAACAATTATAAAAAGAAATAAATTAATGTCTATTGACACTTGTCAAGCCATATGATTAAAATAAGGAAAAATTATCGGGCTTACCAAATATAAGCACTTAATTAACCTATCTAAGCTTCAATTAATTACAATTTATAGCATAATATAACTATATTACCCTCGATAATTACAATTATAGCATAACTATATTGCCCTTCATTAACTATATGTTCCTTGTATTTCTTTAATAATTTAATAAAAAAAAGTTGGTATGGTAAGGTCACTGCAAAAAAGGTGAGTTATATACTTTTATGAGTTATATGTTAAATAGAAGATCGAAAACGTTTTTCATTGTTTAATGTTAAAATGAATAACTCACAATTTTTGTGAGTTATGTTAAAATAAAAATGGATAACTCACAAAAATTGTGAGTTATGTTAACATAAGAATGGATAACTCACATTTTTTGTGAGTTATGTTAAAATAAAATGCATAACTCACAAAATTGTGAGTTATGTTAAAAGAAGAATGGGTAACTCATAATTTTTGTGAGTTATGTTAAAATAAAATGCACAACTCACAAAAATTGTGAGTTATATTAAATAAAAATGGATAACTCACAATTTTTGTGAGTTATGCATGTTTCAAAAAATCTGACGACGTTTGTAGTCTGCCGTTAAAAAAATTGTGCATAACTCACAAAAAATGTGAGTTAAGCATAGTTTGGTACTTTTTAAAAGATGTATTACATATTTTGGTACATTTTTTAGTTTGGTAGCATAGTTTGGTTCCGGACTCATTTATCCACTACACACCAAAGTTGTTGGGACGCATTAATTGCTTATTACTCTCTCCGAATAGTAGTCACCTCTCGTTTTTTTGAGAGTCAGCTCGATTAACTTTCAAAGCTAAATTAGGTAGATTAATTTGATATTTAAAATTAAAGATTAGATATTCAAAAACTGGCTAACTAACTAACTAACTAACAACATATCTAGTATATTTCCATCAAACTGGGATCTGAGGACGGTAGAGCTTACAGAATTCTGTACCTTTGAGGCTGTTTCCTATAAACCCCGTCTCAAAAGATAGACGGAAAATGTCATAAATTGTAAATTTTTTAATATCAATAGATGAAAAAGTATATCTTAAAGGGTGTGTTTGGTATGATGGAAAATATTTTTCATGGAAAATGTTTTCTTGGAAAATGTTTTCCTGAAAAATAAGTTGGTTTCCTATTTATTTTTTCATGTTTGGTTGGTGAGTGGAAAATATTTTATGGTGTTTGGTTGGTGAGTAGAAAATATTTTTCTAGTGTTTGATTGGTGAGTGAAAAAATATTTTTTAGAAAATATTACTAACTGTTAACTATTATATCAGTGACTCTAGTAACTCAACAATTTGTAAGAACTAATTTAAGTATAACAAATAATATCAATATTGAATACTAAAATATTACAATCACTACATTTAAGCAACTATTAATTAGCAAATATAGGAGACACTTTTCAATATTTTGTCAGGACGATCTCAAGATATTACAATCAATAGAAATATAACGAAACGACAAGCTTATTCAACCTCGTAAAACAAGTTACATTGATGACAAAATAAAATATGCAATTAGCAAAAGTAACATCGGCAAGTCTTCCTCTATGCATATGAAAATAACAATACATTCAACGAACATTGAAAATGGAAAAAATTCAGGCTTCACTATTTTTATTTCAAGCAGTGAAAAATTGAAGCAAAACACAGTGAAAAATATTTTTGAGTAATGTAAAATTTTGAGAAATGTGAATTTTTTGAGTCATGTGAATATGAGTGTTGTTGGGGTGGGGGTAGGGGTATTCAACGAACATTAAAAATGAAAAAAAATTCGGATTTCACTATTTTTTATTTCAAGCAGTGAAAAATTGAAGTCAAACACAATAAAAAATATTTCTAAGTAATGTAAATTTGTGAGAAATGAGAATTTTTTGAGTCATGTGAATATGAGTGTTGTTGGAGTGGGGAAGAGGGTGAGGGCATAAGTCACATTTGTCATTTTTCGAAAATTGACTTTCGTTGATCCACGAGAAAAGTCATTTTCTCTCAAATAGAGGAAAATGAGTTATTTTGAAAAATATTTTCCCAATAGTTTACTATAACCAAAGAAGGGAAAATAAAAAAAACATTTTTCATTGTACCAAATACATCCAACATATTGAAAATTGTCGCCAATATTTTGGAATGGATGTAGTATGCGCTTTCAATTTTCAGGCGTGGTTATAATTATGGTTCACTTTTTAATCACTAGCTTTTTTTGCTTCTCTAATAATTAACCTAGATTCCATTACACATGATCTCTATCATGATTCATGGGAGAAAAAGTAAAAAACACCAAACAAAAATTACTAAAGAAAAATCCTAATAAGCATTCGTAATCTGATTGAGAATTGAATTGATGTATTATTATCTTAACATGCTACACTGATATTGTAATTGTTTTTTTAAGCGTAGGTTGTAGGCATAGACGGAGTTGAATTTGAAATCAACAGGACTACAACAATCCCTTTTGATTTATTAGTTTTCAACTTGGTATTTAGTAGCCTCTTTCCTCCCAATTTATGTTGGGACAAGTGAAATTTGAAGAATCAATCAAGTTTTTTTTTTTTATCAGAATTTTATTGTATGTCTTTTAAATATTTAAGTTGTTAATTGTTGTAATTTGTATAACTTTTTACGTCGTTTTCAAATATATAAATTTTATTTCATAAAACTTAAAGCTTCAAGATCCGAATTCAAGATCAAATCAATTGGAACAGTGGGAGTACGAATTTAGTGAAAGTTTTAACATATATAAAAGTGTTTTCAAACTTAAATCCATTTTCTTGTTCACTTTTGAACTTTCGAGGTTGGTAAAAAGGGTTATTGATGAAAAGTTGTATAGGGAATTTATACGTCAATTTTTCTCCAGAAAGAATAGCCATTCTTCAGCACGAATTTCTGATTGACTGGTTCAAATAATCATTCAAATAATCATTCCTCAACATTAAATAGATAAATATGAGGTAGTTGAGTAGAAAAAAGTCAAGAATTCCATTTGAAGTGATGTGGCCAGCACTCATAAAAATAATAGAGTAATAATGAGGCACGCCATTCAATTTTCTAGAAGGGGAGGCAATGAGTACTCGTTACGGTAGATATCTGAATTAAAATTTTTGATATAATATATGATACTTATTTTAAATTATTTTAATAGTATAGAGTGAAATAAACGGAGTACCAAGTTTGAGAGCAAAGAGGAAGGATATCATGATGGAAATGGAGAATTAGAGAAAAGTCATTGCAATTTCTTAGCCGACTTATGACTTTTGAAAATGGAATTCCCACAAATATAAATATAATCATATCAAATCTTTGAAGATGATTAATTTTAACTCTATAGCCACCATTTATATCTACTCAAAATGATTCCAAGTTTCCACCAGCCGAAAGAATCTCTAAGAGCAATAGAAAAGGAAGACAAGTGGAGTGGAGAATCATACCATAGATAAAAAATTTCACACTTAATGTTCGCATCAAATCAGTTAACATATTTTAACTTATAAATCTTTAAACTAACTATTTAATTTGATGTAAATATCAGGTGCACGTAAATATTTTTCACCGTATCACATCTTTTAAACTACGTAGGATAGTAAATACATGTGAGAGGTAGTGTATTCATAATCATATATACACACTACGTAGCAGTCATTATTACATTTGATCTTCTTTCATTTACGATTTTATTTCATCCAACTATTTCAAACCAATGCAAACTGTTACTATTGCTCTCCAATAGCAACTTCAAAGTTGATATG
This sequence comes from Capsicum annuum, assembly GCF_002878395.1. NCBI lineage: Eukaryota > Viridiplantae > Streptophyta > Magnoliopsida > Solanales > Solanaceae > Capsicum > Capsicum annuum. The sequence continues at coordinate 204,600,757 of NC_061114.1, forward strand.
GCATTTTATAGCACTAGTAATTTTCTTTCTTTTTTTTTCTATATTTCAAACTATCAGCATGTACACTAGTCAGTTTTTGTGTAGCTTATTGGGAGGAGCGTCATAGTAATCTCACATGATGCGATAGAATAGAAATATCTTAATACAAACAAATTAGTCTACAAAAAAAGAAAAAAAAAGAACTTCAGAAATTAAATAGATTTTGAAGTCTTATTACCAAGCTATTTGCCGACAAATCACAACAAAATTTAGGTATTTTTCTGTTTTGATTTGTTTATCTTAAGTGCTAGTGGGATAATTAAAGGATTTTCTTGAATGATTAAAGATGCTGTTTATGTTTGTTTATTTGACTCTCGTACTCAAAATCATTCCCAACAAATCGACATGATAAAAGAACTACAAAAATGAAATAAATTTTGAAGTCTTATCTCCAAATTACTTGCGATAAATCACAATAAAATTTAGTTATTTTTTTTATTTTAATCTGATTATCTTAATTTATCTTCGTGACATTTAAAGGATTTTCCTGAATGATTAAAAATCCTATCTACATTTTGACTCTCGTACTCCCAATTAAACCTAACAAATTGACACGAAGTGAGTAATTTTTAACTTGACATCGTACCTTATCATCCAATCACAAGATAGAATCATGTGTGAACACACGAGTGAGAGAAAATGGATTTTTACTCTCCAAATAAAGGCTTTGTATTCAAGTTTAAGAAAAGGATATGCCAAAGTGGGGTGAGGCCAATCTTCAACTAGAAAACAAAAGGGAAAAGGATATGCATCCTGTGGATTTAGCATTTTTGGTTATCTTTTTGTTCTTATATGAGATTTGGTTCCCAAATTTGAGCTTAAATTTGAGATCTTTATGTAAAGGTAAAGTTGTGCCAATAGCTTTAAAGTAGCCAACTTGGTGAAGATCAGAATTTAGTGGTCCTATTTAATTATTTCAGTGAATATTTAGAGCCAATGGGCTACAAATTTTAAAAAAGAACAAAATATTCCCTGTAGAAAGAGGAAACAGTAAAGAATTTTATTCGATGAAGCATAGCAAGCATTAAGAGATACGGAGCTACACTATGTTGAAGCTAACTAAATAATAGAGGAAAAGCTATTGTTATATTTAAGTTAGTTTAATTTGGAGTTGCTCGGATAATAAACACCCTTCGCTTTCAATTAGGGAGCTCTATGTAGGGTACTTAGAAAAAAAGCCTAACAATGTGCTTAATGAGGAAAAAAAAGTGAATATGAGCTTTGACTGATTCAAAATAGGGAAAAGGGTAATATTAGCCCTCATCCTCTTAAAAAATGGTCTGGTGATACTTTTTAATTATATATTTACCTTTAATATTAAAAAATAGTCATATTTATCCTTGGTCATACTTTTTAATTATATATTTATCTTTAACATTCAACTTTTAGGTCATAGTAGATCTTCAGTTGTTAAGTTTCATGTTTTCTTTTTTATTATATTTCATATGGCGCTTATGTTGTGCCTGCGTGATGCTTACATGAACATACTGTGCTATTCCAATTGAAATATCCTCCCAAATTAATTATTTTATTGAATTTTGATTATCAGAAATTCAGAATTCCTAATAAGATCAAGAAATGTAGAGAAAAAATTTCACGGAAAGTGAGTAATACAATGACATGGAATTTGGGCAAAGAAATCCAGTAGCAGTGGTCTTGTTTGGTAACTTTTCTTATATTCAAGATTCTCCTGCTTTTCCCCTTCAAACAACTCATTGAGCATTTGTAAACATCAAAACGATAAATTCAAATCTGCAATTTCTGTAAATCAAACAAACCCCAATTATTAAAGAAGGAATCTTTCTTGAGAAATGATGGAGGAGATCAAATCTTTAATAGGAATTTATATCTGAGAAATGACAAATTTGTTTTTAATGGGGGAAGCCGTGAAGGATAGTAGGCATGTCATTTTCCAGTGAAATTTTCGAGATCACGGCTTCTTCAACTATTTGCATTAATCTTAATTAAATTGGGAGGATTAATTGAAACAAATATATATATCCACGTAAGGGTAACATAAGCAGTATATAGAATAATAAAAAATGGGATATGACACTTAACAACTCAAGAGCCAATATGACCCTAAAATAAAATGTCAGGGGCAAATAAAACCAAAGAGCCTGACAATCTTTTTAAAGAGTACAAGAACAAATATGACCCTTTTTTTTTCTTCATAAGAAAGTTGTCTCTGGTTCAATTTGGAATTTTTCCGCTTGAAAATGATCGTGACATCTTTATATAGTCTTCGGACATATTTAACCATCTATACTTAAAATCAAAGTGGCTGAAGGTTGAACCTGTGGCAACACGTATGGAATCGTGCTAGTTGAGGTTGAACTTGATCGCAGTGACATAATTTCAATTTTCAATCTTTATGGATTCCACAGTAAGCTAAATATTTCAACTCTTAGGGGTTGCTTGATATGAGAGACAAGGGATATTAATCCTGGAATAAAGTGCAGAATAATTTATCTTATATTTAACTGAAGGTATTAATTAATCCCAAGAGTAGTTATCCGATAATTTGCACAACAATGATGGGGTAAATTTGTCTATCACTGTTCCATCCCCCATTCCAAACAACCCCTTGGGTCCAAAAGGTTCAATTTTAACCCAATTGAGAACTAGGCATCAGCTTGTTCCATTCCACCCTGCGATACCAACAGACAAAACATACACAAACACACAACTGACGAGATTGAAGATAGGTGCAAAATACACTAGGCTCTACTACTCACTTGCCTAAACCGAGGCCTCTGGTCAAAGACAAAGTGGGGCTGAGAAAAAAAAAATGAAGGAAAAGTTTCCACTGCTCTACTCGGGTTCCTCACAATCCTCAGGATTCGCCATGTACAATTTTTAAATTATCAGAAAAGTAAACAAATTTTGTTCCTTAAAACAATCCCTCATCTTTGCATTTGATCTCCTGTAACATCACTTGCAGAAAAATTGATGTCAAGTCTACAAGAACACGATACAAAGGAGCTACTAAGATCCGATCATATTCTCAAGAAAAGCTACTGCAATGCAAAAGTCAGCTGAACCTTGGCAACAGCTGCTCCAATCTTTTTGTCTCCCCTGCCTAGAACGATTTCATCATGGCAAGTAACACATTGTAATAGCACCACCAATCAGCTAAATTTACCAAGCTCCATCTTTTTCTTGATCGCCTTTTGACCATGGTATATGAATGAATCAAGTATCCCTGACACTGTGAAAACACCTGGATACAATTTCCAGAAGATTAGAACACTACAAAGTGCACAATCATTATACATCACCGATGTGAGACAAGCGCTTTTGGTCTTAACACGAGCACGGTAAATAGGCAATATGACAAGGCAGTCACAAGTATGACCAAACTACTTGATGTTTGAATAAGAAGATATTGGAATATATAGGCACACCGAGTGATATAGTATAACATAAGAGAAACTTTGAAACTTGACATGAAATTATCGCCTAATATGAATTGTTGTTCTATATTCAACAAATTTTTTAAGTTAGGACACCCACCCTTCAATCCAATTATGTGACATTCCTTTCCATTTCAAGATAATCTGAAAATGCTTACACCAGCTGCCTGGTCTTGGTAGCTGCTACAGAGTGGAGTAGTCAAGGTGCATACAAACCAGCAAGCCTGACCACCACCTTTATAAGAAAATGTTTAGCGCCACTCCCTTGCTATATGATTTTCATGATTTCAAATTCATTAATCTATACAATTTAATTTTTTTTTTTCTGGGTAACTGATAACTTCTACTCAAATTAAATTTTAATGTGATGTTTCTAGAAAAACTAACATTAAACCATCACTTTAATATTCTTTCACTGTCACTAACCCTTGTGTCTGCTCAAGCATTGTCACGTGTAATAGAATAGAAATACTTTTTTAAAAGATGTAATCAATATCAAATAAGAGATAAACTCATAAACATGAAAAGGGTGAAGACTATGATTACCTCCAACTATAGCACAGACATTCGTCAAAAAGTGTAAAAATGACACGTGTTGCTCAGTGAATGTCACCTGCAACAAGGCAAGAGGTGTAATTAAGGACAATATAGACACATTATGATGGTTGGGAAAACTACTCAACTCTCAAAGAAAAGAGAAGGTGAATTAAAGAATTGACAGTAACTTAGTGGCAATACTGTTTGCTTCCTTTCAATAGTGTAAAGGCTCAATGGCACTTCCTCTCTACCAGTATGATCAAAAGAAAAAAGCGGAAAAAAGCTCTAAGGTCTGTTGGGGCTTTAAGTGCAAAATGCGAATAAAACGTAGGCTTTAATGAGACTAAGCGCAAAGGGAGAAAAAAATACAAATATGTATGTCTAGTCCAAGATTAATAATTATAAACATGAATGACAAATATATGAACAAAGAGATTTCGATAAAGTGAAATATCAATTAATTCGTATGGCCTCTTCAAAAGAGGCTCATCGCAAGGAAAAGTATGCCTTAGAAAATTGATGACGACACTGAAGCACACATTAAGCGAAGCGAAGAGCTCAACACGATCTGAACCGCTTTAGGGCTTAAGCTTGCATTTGATAACACTGCCCTCTACTACTAGCAGTCCTCCTTCAACCCATTTTTTAAAGAGGAACAAAACCTTAATTTAACAATTTACTGAGGTTAGATGAAGAAAATAAATAGGTCTCAGAGGTGAATTAGCGACTAAGCAATTTGAGAAATGAAGCCAATGCCAAACCTTGATTGGTGAAAGGTCATAGAAGAAGAAAACACCAGGAATAGACTGAAAACGGCCAACATCCGCGCCTTTAAAATGTTCAGTTACAGAGAACTGCAAATGATAAAACTGGTACATCAGATTTCGTGGTCTATTTATTAGTACAGCAAATGCAGGTAGTTAACTTGATGAATAAAAAACCTGATTTGACTGGATGGTATGCCCACTGACATCTGTATATACTGTAGGTACCACCTGTAGCAAATAAGTAGATATTACTATTGACAATAACAGTAATTTTCCATCTACAGCTTAAGAAAATAAGACTAACCTAATGTTACAATGGATATCATATTAGAGAAATGCTGAATGAACAACCAAAATTACAGAATGGCAGAAGCAGATGAAGGTTTATGCATTTTTTTTTCAAATGGAGAAAGATAGTTACAGATTATAGATATCATCTTTGACATTATTCTTTCCACAATAACAATAACAATAAGAGTGTATATACACTGAAACATGCCAATAGAAAACATATACAGAACGATAGAACCATATATTGGTTTATGCTTTTTATGACAAGTAGAGAAAGATGTTACAGATCATAGATATAATTTTTGACCTTATCCTTTCCACAATGACAATAATAACAATAACCGGCCAAACAATCAAATGAAGAATCTTTTCCCTGGGAATACAATTCTGACACTACCTGGTTATCCCACCTTAATATGATAAATTTTCCACTTCGAATGCACAAGAGTGTCTAAGTTGTTTATCCAACAAAGCAAAAAAGTTGAGGTAGCAGTGAGAGTCCACAAAACATAGCAGCCAGCATGAAGAAGCAATTAAATCAACATACACTCCTTTAATTCGAGCTTTGGTTAATAAAGTATTTATGATTTGTGCTTTTTCATGACCTTTGCGCCTTTTTAGGCACTGTTTAATATTTAGCTCATGAATTAACTAACAAACCCATTAATTATCAATGGTACAACTTTCCCAAGAAAACATAGTGAAAGAAATATCATCAAACTGTCATTACAAGAATTGCAATGTCTAATGTTCAATGACAATTGGTGAAACATTTGGGATTCATAATGTATATTTAGTTTTTGAGAAAATGAAAAAGGAAAAGTAGCACAACAACATACCCAGTACACTCCCACAAGTGGGGTCTGGGGATAGTGTTTATGCAGACCTTACCCACCTTGAGAGGTGCAGGCTGTTTCTGATAGATCCTGCCCACAAGCACAGGGCTCAAGTTTTTCCCACAAAAACTGGGCAGACGGATAGCCTTGGGTAAATGAACTGATACTGATCATAGGGGTATCATAAGGATTTAATTGGTCCTTAAGCTTGGGAAACCAACTACTTAAGGACTTGATCTCAGTAACTCAAAGAGCTATTGCCTCTCTCTTCAAAGAAAAAAAATACAAGTGACAAGGGATTGGGGACGGGGGAAAGAAAGCTCTAGGCATTAATCCTTGACCACTCTATGGCAAGTAAGCCAAGAAACACTAAATCAATTGAAAATTCCAAACTCACTGAACTTCATGTAAATGGCACAAACAGGGAAGAAAGGAAAAGTGTGAGGGCAGTGACATCAAAAAATGCCAACCTTGATAAAATACTGATACATGCCGTGAGGTGTTTCTTGTGTCCATGTCACTCTACAATTTACATTGAAAACAAAAAAGGAATAATCAAGATACACAAATGTCCTCATACATCCATCATATAAAGACACGAGAACAAAGTATAGACTAGCAAAAGTGATGTACCCATCAAGAGGATTCACAACACCTGGGAAGTATTCTCCATAAGTTAATCTATTGATCTTGTGACTAATCTGTTGAAAGTAGTTTTTAATAAAGTTACATTAAGGCACCGATACACAAATATGAACAGATGAACCAAGTTCCAAAAACATCTTACGTTATAACTGTCCTTCTGAAACGTAAGCAAATCATGGACATGAACATTTGACTGCTGAAAACTCTTCCCAGGTGCAAAGTGGAAATTTCCAGCCACTTTATTGACCTCCAGGAACCCATACATATTGCATCCTTCACCTTCTTCCAATTTGACCTTTTCTAGGAAACCCTCTCTTTTACACTGACTCATATGAATTTAGAAAGAGAAAGAAGAAAGATCAGTCACGACTTCGATCAGCACATCATGAAATATTAAAGCTCAACAACTATGTGTTCTTTTCATGTTAATTGAATAATAGGCATGAAAAATATGTCAAAGATAAGAAGCAAAGCAACAAAGTTGAAAGTTAGTCATCACACTGTGTAGTCTTCCGTTCTAAGCAAAGAAACCAGAATTAACCACTGAGCACATTGTAAAGTCTTGCCTAGTTTATTCTATGACCAACAAAGATAATTTTTTCGGTTTCTGCAACTTCTTATCATATGTTCCAACATTAAGCAAGAAAACTGATGCATTGAAAGCACATTGGGTTACAGGACAGGGGTGACAAATGTGAAATGGATTTTATATATCTTTCCTGTGTTTTTCTATTACAATAGTAGTCGACATATTTCCACATTTCTAGCTTGGCTAAAATTTGATTTGTTTTTGCGCCATCTTTTTCCTCATAAACAAAAAAGAAACTTCCATCCAACTATTTGCCAAACAAAATGGTCTAAAGAATTTTAATCTCAAAAATAAACGCTTATTTACAAGATTCACCCTTCACTCAACTTCTTACCGTTCTATAAGTTAATCCTCCCTCCGTTTCAATTTGTTTGACCTACTTTTCTTTTTAGTCCGTTTCAAAAAAGAATGACCCTTTCTCTTTTTAGCAACTCTTGAATTCCAACTTTCCGCATGACATGTTTAAGACCACGAGATTAAAGGGCATTTTGACACATTTGACATATCTTTAATTTAATATCATAAGATTCAGAAGTTTGAACTCCGTGCCAATTCAAAATAGGTCAATCAATTTGAAAGGGACGGAGTAACTTTTTTAAAAGCACAACCCGATGCACTAAGCTCCTGGCATGCACAGGGTCTGGGGAAGGACCAAACCACAAGGGTCTATTGTATGCAGCCTCATCCTGCATTTCCGCTAGAGGCAGTTTTCATCGGTGGCGAAGGCAGGATTTTCACTAAGGGGGTTTAGAAGTGAACGTACGAACTAGCCAAAGGGGGTTCAAACATCTACTATAGAGACGTAAAAAATAATTTTAACCACACATAAATAGCATAATTTTCCATTGAAGGGGTACAGATGAACCCCCTTGTCCAAAGGTTGCTCCGCCCTAGTTTTCATAGCTCGAATTGTGACCTCCCGGACAAATGGATAACTTTTGATTAACAAAATGTACTACTAAAAATATAAATCTTTCCCAAGGTTTGCTCAGATTAAAAAGAATCCCTGAAGTAATGATTATTACCTCTCACTAGTTGCAGATTTAGGGAAATCAGACTACTTTATCCTAAGAAGTGATGGCTTTGCCCTGCCATTCTATCCAAGCTATTTATTCAATCGGCATCTAAATCTTCCAGAGTCTTGACATTTTCCAGTTCACATTTATTAAAATGTTTTTTACTTTGTTCACTACTCTTGAGTCGAGGGTCTTCCGGAAACAGCCTCTCTACCTCATCGAGGAAGTGGTAAGGTCTGCAAACACTTTACCCTCCCCAGACCTCACTTGTGAGATTCAACTGGGTATGTTGTTGTTGGTTTTACTTTATTCCTTCACATCTCTACCCAGTAAAAAGAAAAGGACAAACAATAAAGCTGAATTATGAATTCTTATTTTGAACTCTTTTTACTTCGTGATTTAAGTTCTATAAATATGTGTAGAAACTATGAAGTTCATTGAAAAAGACTAATTCTTGAAATGGAAGAAATAAACTCATCCATATTAGAGTTTAAAATACAAATCATTTAAATTAGCTTCGGATTTTTGGGAAGCTTTTATTTCCAAAGTTGCTTGAAAAATGTGTCTTGCAAAATCAATAACTCCGTAAACACTTTTCAAAAATGATGTATGGTACTCATATTTCCTTTAGTGTCATCAAAACTAGAAATCCTTCATGAAATGTATACCAAGTAAATTCTTGACAACTTTGTGAATGCGCAATTATTAGTTGTACATTGATTATGCTACAGCACTTGGTGCTGCCGCTAATATTTTACTGATAAGAAACATCCATTTTTTTAAAAGAAAATGTCAGCTACAGCGCACATTTGTCCCTTAACATGACCAAATTTAGTTGTCTTACATAAAATTAATTGCAGGAGATTTACTAACATGAAAATTACATTAGAGATCTTCGTAATCAGAATAAAAATCACATAAGGTTATTGTAATTACCCGTAACATAAATATAACCAATCTTCAGCCTACTGATATATGCTATCCTCACATCTAATGCGTAAAATGTACAGTGTCGAATAGTCAGAATTGACCTTTGCATATAGTTACAAAGAAAGTTAGACTAATCACATTCATTCCATTTAACATACACGCACAAAAATTATCATGTCACATTTGTTTGTTTGAGATTGTGAGACCATAGTGCTCACAGCTCTTCTATCACATCCATGTTATGTTGCATAACTTTGATATGAACTGCGAAATGGAATTTCAGTACTGTTAATTTCTTAGATCGTCATTTTCACACGAGAAAGAAGCCAAGATAGTAGAGCTTTCATGGAGGAAAGATGACTTCAGTTTCAGGGAATAATTTGGAGAAGAAAAAAACACAGAAAACATGTAACTCCTTCAATGATCGATTTTCAACGTACCTGGTCAATTTCATCTGGGTTTGTCAATGCCCAACCTTTCTTTCGATAGGCTTCACGAACATCTTCACAGGTGTTACAACAATGATCATCTGACTGCAAAGTTGATAGGAATATCAGAGTTGGGACTCATGAGAAACAGTTTAATGAGATAATTATCTGTATTATGGTATAATAAAGGATTAAAAAAAAGATTGGATGATGAAAGTAAACAAAGATACAAGGTTAATTTTCACTAAGGATGTCGTTTGGTTGGGAAATTGTTATCCCGGGATAACTAATACCGGGATTAGTTATCCCGGGATTACCCGGGATAACTTATCCCACCATGTATATGGGATAGTTATCCCATCACTATGGTGTAAATGGTGGGATAAGTTATCCCACCATTGATTAATCCCCTCCAACCAAACACTTGTTCAATTGATCTTTATATTTTATCCCGGGATTACTTATACCTCAAACCAAACGACTTACATTATAATCTAGGAGAGATTTCTAGCAATAAGAAATAGGAAACATACCCCTTCAGCACCATAGCATGAACCACAATATGTTTCGTTGTGCTCAAGTCTTCCTCCATGCCTTTGCAAGGGTCTATCAATCTGTTATTGGAATAGAGTCGTAAACTCAGTGCTCGAAAGGAATAAATAGAGCATGTTTCTTAAGTCAAAAATCATTCTTGTTATTTGATCCATGAAAATACAGAATGCAAATAACGGCCAAAACCATTTCTTTAATAAATCTAGATATTTGGCAACTATAAAATTTGAAATAAAGCTTAATAAATTTTTACATCATCTATTGTTTCATAAAATAAAGAGTAACTTGCATCTCACCGTAGGAGCGCCAATGCCCTCCTTCCTTGTCTCAATAACATTTCCGAGAGCATCAATTCTTTTCTTGATGATGTCATGTCTCTGCAAGTATAAATATAACCATATCATACAAAAACCTTAAGAGCATACCACTGGCATTAGAATTCCAATAAATAGTGCAAGTAGCTCGTAATTATCTTTAGTTTCACAACTTTGGTAATTATTTTCAACATGGCCTTAGCTTCTACTACAATAATAGCATATACCATAACTAGCTGAGAGTGATAAGCTTAGCTTCATTGCCATACAGGTCTTCTTGCTGTGTAGTTTACACTTTACAATGTACTGTTTGTCTTACAAAATTAAACATTACTCTCTTGATAATTAAGAAATTAGCACTAGAAAAGAACACTAAGTCAGCCGAGGAAAGAGATGACTACACAGTAAGGACTCGAAGCCTCTCAACACATCAGCCAGGCATCAATATACTGGGGAAGCAACACAATATATAAACATTTCCCCTCAGAATCTAAGAGCAGCTCATACTGTGGCATAAACATCTTTGGAAAAAGTGGTCAACTATCAAAATGGTGTGTAAAAGGCACACTTTTGAAACATTTGGGTGTGTAAAGCGATTCCCATGGTCAAGGGATGTATAACAGGGATCCTGGGACCTCAAGCGGCAATCTATGTATTAAGCCTTTTTTTGAGAAGGTAATCTATGTATTAAGCCTAAAAAAATACTCATCACAATTAGAGATGACTTGTTTAACTTTCAAAAAACTTACCAATTTTCATTTTTGACATATCCTTTAAAGAGATAAGCTTTTCTTATCAACTAATTATCCTCCAACTACTTCAAGACAGTTTTAGTTTGTTATACTAAGGCCGTGTAAGGAATTGGGGCCAACTATTTAGAGAAAAACTAGGAGTGTGTGCATTTGTAACTCATCTATATTTGCATCATATATTATCTTGTAATCTTCTGAGAGTTCGGACTTGACAAACAGTAATCTCTCCAACATAATTACACATTGAAGATACATATATCTGCATGAAGGTATAGTCATACAGCAAACTATCCAATAACATCTATCTAATAAGATAGCAAGCATAATCAATTCTTATTGTAGTTTATATTATTATTTCCACCAGGAGATGACATATTCAGGTACACACAGGGAGCAGATATTCAGCCAAGTGGCGTGGCACACCTATATCGGCATGAAGTATAGTCACTGATCATACAACTAACTATCCAATAACATCTCTCTATGAAATAGCAAGCATAATCAATTCTAATTGTAGTTTGATATTATTATCTCCACTAGGAGATGACATACTCAGGTACACACGGGGAGCAGATATTCAACCATGGGGAGTGGCACGCAATACTTCAGAGAAATAATCTGGCCAAGTCTCATTAAACTTGACAACTCAATGAGGACCATAATCCTAAAGGAAAATTAAGTCATCTAACTCTACTCACAGAACTAGCATTCAAGAGAATGAAATCATGTGGACTTTGGGAAAACTAGGAGCATAATTACTGGACAATATAACCTGTTTGCTGCACATACAATGTCAAGATGTTGCTCTCCACTGATATCCATGGCATCAACACTGAGAATCGAGCACGCAAGTGATGGAAAAGTGATATCAAACTGCAATTTCGGATTAAGTCAATGTTACAATCAGTTTTTATCGATAACCGTCTCAGAAATCCAAATCAGATTCGTCCAAGCATCAGAAATCAGCCGAGTTTATAGGTCGTGCAAACAATACTATAGTGGAAAACACTGAGAAGTTCTAACATTACATTGATGCGCAGTGTTTCTCCTCTTGAAGTATCCACAACAAGTTTTGTCGCAGTAACTGCGTGAAGATATAATCCTACAGAATGGCCAGGAGAACAATAAAGACAAAGAACTTCGAGTATGATAACAATAAATCATAACATCATGTTTGGCTAAAAACAACCCCCAAGCTTCCCACAAAAGAAATGAAAATGTATATTATTTACTGCCATACTGCCTGTATATTCAGTATATATCACTAACGGTAACATAAAAGAATAGGGATGCTGAATACAATGCACTTCAGCAGCCAAACTATTTGCAGTTTCTTATGCAATCGGCTAAAAACTTGATTTTCCCTCAACTCTAAAGAAATGTCCAATTGGTGCAGGCTGCTAATCCGAATGCACGGAAACACAAAATACATCCATAAAGAACATTTGCATAGCTTAACGAATATGTTCCCATATTCTCTCTTTTGTTCGATAGAGTCTCATTATTCAAATAAAGTTAAATAGAATGTAGACTACATTGATGATACAGAAGGAACTACAGTCTGCTACTTGTGCTAGTTTGAAGTGTGAACATCTTCTGCCAAGTTTCTGACAATTCATATCAAAAGGCTGGAGCGAAAAGGAATTTGCTTCTTCAATAAACTACCATCGATATTGGCAAATGGAATTGGCAAAAATGCATTAAGACCGCACCCAGCGGTGTGGCTGTGGCCTAGTGGTTAATGAAGTGGGTTGAGAAATTGAGGTCTCAGGTTCAAATCCCACCAAAGACCAAAAAAACACTGGGTGATTCTTCCCATCTGTCCTAGCCTTGGTGGACAGAGTTACCTGATATTTGTAGTTGGTGGGAGGTGGTAGGCATCCCATAGATCTAGTCGAGGTGCACGAAAGCAGCCCGAACACCACGATTTAAAAAAAGCATTAAGACCATTGAAAACTTTGTGAAACCATGGATGGTAAAAGTAGCAGGATGACCATATATCAGAATTTCAGGATTCCAAATTTAGCAACAATAATTGGAATGGTAACGTAACTAGCCAGGGATTTTAGAAGCCAACTCTTATTCTTTTGTTTTCCTTTTCTTTCCTCTTATAAGAACCACCGATGTGCAAAAGCTAATCTTTACTTGTTCAACCACTCATCCATGACACAAATAATAAGACAAGAATCATCCTCCAAATTGGTTAAGAAGCTGCAGATTACATTCTGGAAGAACCAAATGATCATTCTTTCACTATGTGCATTGTTTATACGAATTCGAAACACATCAATAAATTTCACTTGTCCTATTATGTCTCTTTGACAAACACATCAGTACCAATTTCACTTCAAAGAGCAACAACAACAGCAACATACCCAGTATATTCCCACAAAGTGGGGTATGGGGAGAGTAGAATGTATGCAGTCCATACCACTAGGGGTGGGCATAAAATACCAAAAACCGAATTACCGAACCGAACCAAAAAATTTGGTAATTGGTATTTGGGAGTAAAATTTTAAAATTATGGTATTTGGGTTCGGGATTGGTAAAAATTATTACTACTGTTTGGTATTTGGTATTTTCCGAATATCCAATAATAGTTAAGTGACCCATAGGTCACATACCTAGTCCACACTCCCAAGGCCACATACTTGTGTGAATATTGCTCAAGCAAACTTTGAACTATTAAACATAGTCATAAAGTAGACTCTTAACTTTACACAGACTTCCTTGCAACCAACATATGATAATTTTTGATGAAAATATCACGCTAAGACTGAAAATCAGGGCGTAGAAGGGAACAACACAAAAGAAGTTTTCATGACATGATACATAACATCATTGTTGGCTACAGTTGCCCAACTCTAATATTCCTAACATAGGTCGGAATATGGCTTTAACCAAGGGAACTTGGTCAAGCCTTCTTAATCCTTGTGTTCACATGTCAACAGCAGATGGAAATTAGCAAAAAACTACGCACTTGGCAGACAACATATATTGCTCTCCATCACATTTATAAGAAGTAGTATTATGACTTTACATCACATTTACATCCAGTTCGTGTTATATCCAGTTTGATGTAAATGTTATTCATGTTACATCCAGTTCTCTCCCTTCTAGGAGAAGGATCAAATTATAATAACATAGGTTTTAAGGTGTTTCATTAATTGAGCCACACATATCAACGTGTAACAAGACCAAACAAAATTAATTTTTTTGGTGTAAAACTTTGTATTCAGAGGTGTAAAACTACCAAACAAAATTGAATTTTTCTCAAAACGTTGGTTGGAAATCACCACTATTATCACCAAATAGGATAAATATAAGCATGTCCAACTTTATATGGTAATACCGAATTCCGTACCGAACTGAAATTTAATGGTATGGTATTTGGTAGCTAATTTCATTTACCGATTATCGAATTACCGAACCCAAATTATGAAAATACCAAACCGAATACCGAAGCCCACCGCTACATACCACTACCTCAAAGGTGAGGTAGAGAGGCTATTTACAATAGACCTTCTGATCGAGACCAAACAACTTAGTAAAATACATAATATAAGAACAAAAAACAAAAGGTAGTAACAAAACATCAGACAATAGCAGAAACAAGCAAAGTTGCCCAGGCTCTTCACTTTTGATACCGTACCCGTGTCGAATTCATCAAAAATACACTACTTTTGGCGAATTCTACACGCACCCATTGACATTTTTAACGAGTCCAAGCAACATAGGAAACAAGATTATCACCAAATAATACCACCAACATTCTACCCCAAACCACAAACAACACCCAAAAAACTCCAAGAACAAGACACTACCCGTGAAACGCTACAACTACTAGCACGAATAACAAAACAAAAAATGAAACTTGAAAGAACATACTACCATTTTTTTAATAAATTTTATCATACTGACTCACAATAAAATAAAAATGCCAACATCAACAAACTGATACATCCATTTCATAATAGGAAAATACATAAATAATCCTAGTTTCACAATTACACACAATATACTGAAGCAAAAAAAGATACATACGGAGCTCAGAGATGAAAAGCAAGGTCATGATAATTGATGAAGCAACGGTAATAACACCACCGGAAAGTGTTCTGCTGTAGAAATCCTCGTTGATCTTCGGATACGCATCCAAATTTCGTATTTTACTAATAAAACTATCCATAATTATGTTAAATATATATACGGAACTTCAACAAAAATATAGTAGATTTGATAGATTTATGCCCTAAATGGATCGCCAATTTGCTAATTATACAAACCAAGTGCTTCAGAGAATTATAATTAGGAGGATATTTTCTTTGTTCTCGTCCTAATCCTCCTTTGAAAATTGTGAATCTGAGAGATTTTATTTATTTATTGCGAGGAAAAGGACAGAGAACATTCGCCGGAGAAGTGTGTCATCGTTTTTTCTTGTTAGCTTGATTTGCCGTTTTACGTCTCTTTTTTATTTGGGCTTACTCAATAACTACAGATTAGGCCCAATAAAGAATTGTCGACTTCTTGAAATAGACCATCTATGATTAATTATTCTAAAAATTACACAAATACACAACTTATATTTTTAATATTACAAAAAATTCTAACTGCCTAAACATATTATAAAAATCTCAATATATACACAGAATGTTATATATATGTCAGCTATGTTATGTATATTAATAGGGAGAGAGAGTACACTAATTAAAAAAGTGGGAGAGAGTGTAATTACTTCCAAAAGGATTGGTATTTATGTTATTTATACATTATTATTATTTCTCCATTTCCAAAGAGACTTGGATTAGTTCTAAGTGAAGACATTTCTTTAGTTAAAATAACAAGGGAAATTTACATATGATAGCCTAACTTTCAGCAAATTTTGCTACGATAACATAAGTTAAGAAAATTACCGTCCCCAATCGATATATCAATTATATGCAATTGGTTGTATTTAATATATAAAATACAAATGCAGAGACTCATTGCATGCACCAAAAGCATATTATTTGTATCGTTCGTTGGACAGTCGGTGTATCACTATATTTGTATCAACGAATATAAGTGTATCAATGAATACAAACTCCTTTTTTTTTCGTATTATGTATCCCCCCCCCCCCCACTCCCCCCTCTCTCACTCTCTCAAAAGTATAACATACTCAAGATTTGGACCTGTCACTCTATTTCATGCACTCAAAGAAAAATTACTTATTTAAAAAGGGAGAAAGATATATTCATGTCTCTGTCAGTTCTTTACTCCAAGTCCTGAATCCATTGTCTTTGATCATAAACTCTGTATTGCACTTTTGAGATGCGATTCTTGATGAAATTTTTTAGGGTTCCTAAAAATTTTTTGTCCTAGTTTCATGACCTAACCTTGAAATTGTAGAAATGGTTCTCGGTAGAAATTTTGAGATCCTCTCAAAAATTCTGCCTTAGTTAAATACCTTACCAGTCTTAAACTTGTAGAAATGCTTCTTTAAAGAGTTTTTGAGTTCCTCTCAAAATTCTGTCCCAATTACATGCTTCAAGAAAAATATGAAAATTCCATTATGAGAAGACTGAACTCCACAGGAGCACCTACATATCCTTCTTAAATAGAAATCAGGTCAAATATAGTTTGAATTACATATGAGGAAATAAAAAAATCATATCGTTCTTGAAAGCGTGGAATGAACAAACAGCATGATACCTCTTCATCAATGCAAATAGGTGTCAGTCGTGCTTAGGAAGTTAATCAATATCAAGATTTGGCTCCATCACATTTATTACTTTGGTGTTAATCAGTGCTTGAATTTTATCTATTAAAGCACGACATTCTTTTTTGGTGTGTCCTTACATCCCTGAATGATAAGCAAAACTTTGAAATGATCAAGTCATTTGCACGTGTATTCATTATAATTGCAGAGATTAGAGTGATATAACCAGCAACCCTTAATCTCTGATAAAGTTGGTTTATTGACTCAACCAAAGGAATGTGTTGTCTTAATGAATTTCTTTGAAACTTAGCTTGAGGTTTAACAGATTTATTGAATCGTTGGTTTACTGGTGAATTTTGATAAGATAGTGGTTGTTGAAATATAATTGGAGGAATTTAAGAGTAAATGGGTTGTGCAGGATAGCGGGCAGGATTATAAAATAGTATGAGGGTAATTGTATGTCATTGTAGGGAACGAATATGGAGGTGCTTGATATGTGGGTGTTTGATTTTGAAGTGGAGGAGGTGGTATTTGGTAAATATGAGGGGCTTTAAAATCTAGTGTGGTCAAGATAGAATTTACTTCCTTTATGTCATTGGTCTCACCAGCTTGCAAAGTCTTAATCGCTTGCAACATCTCCAAATTTATTATCATGCCATTTTTAATGCCATGTTAAATTCTCTCACCCAACTTGACTATGTCAACGAGCTTTCGATCTTCTATAAGAATAATCTTTTCATAATATTATGGCTCTTGGGAATGCATTTGGCTTTCATCTAAAAGGAGGGCGCACTTTAAAAGCTTCGCACATCCATCTTATTTTGTATTCTTGAAATGTTTCTGTAGGTTTCTTCTTTAATTTCTGAAAGTAGAAACAATCAGACGCATTATCAATATTAAATCTAAACTTTTCTGTAAAATTAGAGGCCATGTCAGTCCATTTTGATCATTTTCTTGCATTTTGTGTAATATACCATGATAAAACATCTTCAATGAGACTCCTCGTGAATAACTTCATAAGAATCTGCTATTTTTATCAACTCCTACTAGATTGTCACAGTATAGTTTTAAATGGGCTTTTAGGTCTCCGGTCCTACTATGCAAATCAAATTTAGGAGGTTTGTACCTCTTCGACTGTTTAACATCAAGGTGCAAGCATATGTCCTCATAACTTATATCTTTCAAGTCCTTACTGGATTCAAGTTTTTCCAACCTTTTCACCACAGATTACATAAAGGGGTCTTTTTTGGAGGTTCAAGTTCGTATTGGTGGTGGGTGAATGGGGTCGTTTTGACATAAATGAAATCTAAAGTATGATTTCTTGGATCATGAGAATGAAACATATTCATGGTGAACTTTAGTGGCTTATTGTGGGCATAGATGTTATTTGAGAATTTAATGTAGTTGGGTATGTATGTCATTGTGGTGGACAAGAATGTGGATATGAATTATTTTTAGGAAGCGTATCTATGTGATTTGGACTGTTTTAGGGTTCTGAGGTAGGAAGTGATGGTAAAGGGTGGCTTGTGAAGGTGGCATGGGATTTGGTAGTGGTGTTGCCCTCAACTTGTGGCTTGAGAGGAATATTCAAAGCAAGGGATAGATTAGACAAGTTACGAACTTGTGATAATTTCCTTTGTAGTTGAATGATCTTTTGTTTCATTCTTAAGATTACCTCATTATGCTTATCACTAGCGTAGTTGTTATCACTCATTTCCTTGTCTTGGTGATTAAACTTAATAGAAGGAGCCTGAGCCTTTTTAAATTGATGTGATGGGCGAGAGAATGCACGAATCAACCTTTTGAGAGAGAAAAATAATAACAACAATAAAAAACAATAAAAACTAAAAATTAGTGTGTTAGTGATATAAAGAAGTAAATAAAACAACACACAATAAACACGTGGTTTGATGTTTCCTTTTTTTGGGAGCTTTTTTTGAGCCAGAGGTAGGCCTATCGTTGTTTGAGAGATAAGTATGTTACAAAATAATGTCATTTACTAGAAAAATAGACTAAAAATTCTATTAAACTAAATTTTCTCATAAAAATATAAAAAAATTATAAAGAGAACTAAACTAAATTCTAAAAACATCTATTTTTTTGTTCTCTTTCTAGTAGGCCTCCAGAGCTTTTTGGCAATAAATTCATGTCTTCAATATATTCTCCAATTTCCTCAAGAAGCGGGGTCATCTTAACATTCCCAAACCTGAATAACAATCTTGTCTTGTCCCAAAATACGATGTGAGATAGCAAGCTCCCCAATTCCTTTCTTACCATGATTTGTCCTTGTAAACCTAAGTTCATCCATCAAAACTTCATTTGCCTAGACATGCACCAAATCATACTAAACCTTTAATATAAGGTTGGGGTTGCCATTGAGCCTGAAAAATAAAGTGTTAGCCTACCCCACCCCAAGAGCAAATGACAACATTTATACATATTTATCTCTCAAAATGCACATAAGTAATAAGGTATCCTTTTTCAAGATTATGACATCCCTTAGAACTTAGGGCAAGGTTTTCTAAACAAAACATCTTAGATTTCAAAATACTTATTCCTTAGTAATGGAATAAACAATTAAGATCTAAGAATAAGAGTGGTTGCATGAGACAGTACCCTTAAGCGGACAACTTGAGAGTGGGAAAGCTCGTGACTGTAGATGCACCGTTGATCAATCGATTCATGAGGCATTTTTCGTAGGATGTTTTAGGAGTGAACGTCCATACAACCAAACAACCGTTCTTTAAAAAAGATAAAAAAAGAAGTTTCAACTGAAGAAAAATATGAGCGGGGTGACAGTTATGAAAAGCGGTAACACGTAGCACATAACAAGAAATATAATAACACATTCAATAATATGAAAGACAAACAAATATAAAAATAAGATAACACATAGCCAATCAAAAGTAAAAAGGAGGGAAGGAGATAAACATGGAGAGACATTAAAAAAAAACACATAAAGAAAAAGAGGAAAAAGCTATTATATAGAAAAGGCAAATCATGATGTAAAAACGAATAATAACAGGGGGAAAGGAATAGGAGAAACACAAACATAAAAAATAAATAAAGTTCAAATAAATAAAAAAAGAATAGAATTCCACATAAATAAAAATTTGCAATGGTTAGAACCTAAGTATACCCAACAGAGTCACCATGCTGTCGCGCACTTTTTTTTTGCGAAAAGCAAAGTTCGACGTTACAACTCTTTTTAGGGTGGTTACGAGTGAAGAGTCGCCACCTAACGAATTAAGGTGCGTTAGGGTACCATTATAGGCTAATTACGAACTAATTAATTAGTTTACATCACCAGAAATTGGGTAAGAGTTCAAATTACCTTGAAAGAAGGTGTTAGGCACCTTTCAAGGTACACAAATGTGATTTTCGGTCGAATTCATATATTATATGAAAATTCTACGTGATCAACAAAGGTCGCTTATTTATTAACTTAACATTACTAAGTGATGACAATTACAAATAAATAAGACATTAACGTAGTATTCTTAGCCATCAATTATTTAGGTGATAAATAAAAAAAAGAAAAATATAAATCAAATAAGCAAGAAGAGAGAAGTGACACAATCAATATAATGAAATTTATTAAAATAAAAAGACCTAAATTACTCCCAAAACATAGTAATAAAATTAATTTAATGAAGTGAACCTTTTAATTTAAATAAAAAAATTTTGAGGAAAGTTTTTTTGTCGCTTTTGTAGGAATGATGCCACGATATCATTAATCGTGCTCTTTCACCTTAGCAATAGTTTTGATATGGAGGTCGGTTTTAAGTTAAAATAATAATATTATAATTTCTTTTTAAAGGCAAGTAAAAATTTTGAGTTTCAAGATAGGAAAAAGGCATCGTTTCCACCCCAAACTATAACCAAAAAGTCTAAGCGACACCTAAACTATACTAGTGACCTATTACACACCTTAACTATAAAAAAAGTGATACTTTTTACACCCTGTCAGGCATTACACCACTTGCATGTGGTGTGGTGTTTTACACGCGCTGCCGCGTCAGCGCCACATCAGCACCACATCTCCGCCACGTCAGCATCATTCGAAAAAATAATAAATTTATTATTTTCATAAATTCTTCTTTTTTATTTCTTCTTTTTAATTTAAATCCTTTTTCTTTCTTTCTTTCTTTCTTCTTCATAATTTTTTTTTATTTAAATAATTATGTTTTTTTCTTCAATGTCCAAAACCATGGAAGTGCAGGTATTATTCAATGTCCAAAACCTTCTTCTTCTTCTTCTTCTTTTTTTTCTTCAATAAATTCTTCATTGTCCAAAACCATCTTCTTCTTTTTCTTCAATTATCAAAAAGAAAAAAAAATTAACGGGATCATATTCTTAACGAGAAGATGATATAAAATCAATACACCCAAGCAACAACTACATTCAAATTCAATGTCATCTTCTTCTTCTTTTTCTTCAATTTCCCAACGACCATAATGCCATCTTCTCCTTCCATTTTTGATATAAAATCAACACACCCAAACAACAACTTCATTCAAATTCAATGTCATATTCTTCTTCTTTTTCTCCAATAAGTTTTCTCCAATCTTTACAAGTCTCATCAAAAAAAAATTTTGATCGACTTTTTTTTTTTAAATTTTAATGATTTTCAACAAGATGAGTAAAGAATTTTAAAAGTACAAGAACAGATTAATTTGAAAGTACATCAATAAGATGAATTGAATTTAGAAAGCAATAGTTCGACTGCGTTCGATGAACCTTCTTATCACTTCAACACTCCGATTCAACTTCTCTTTTTCTCTTCAAAAACTACTATGGAAAAATCATTTTCGTCAACCACAAGGAGCAGTGGTTGTGAATTGAAAAAAAAAAATGAAGAAGAAAGAAGATTGAAAGAGAAATAGAAAAAAAATAAAAAATGGGGTTGAAGGAGAGAATCTGTGTGGGGCTGGATGTTGGGGTGGGGGTTTTAAAGAATAATTTTGGCTTTAGATGCGCCTTTTTTTTCTTTTAATTTAATTTTATTTCCACGTCAGATCTAGGGTGTAAATAGTTTCACTTTTTTATAGTTTATGTGTGTAATAGGTCACTAATATAGTTTAGGTGTGACTTCGACTTTTCGGATATAATTTGGGGTGGAAACGATGTCTTTTTCCTTTCAAGATATAAAACACATAAGAATGTTTATTATAGACACACACAATCTCCATTTTTAAAACTTTGGTGAGTGATACTTCCAGGGATGCGTCAGCTTAATTTAAAAAAATGAGAATTAGACCTCGTAATTTCATTTACTTTTCCGCTAACTATAAGTTAGGAGATAATATTTATGTAGTTAATAAGTTTAAAAGATATTGTTCAATTCAACTTATAGAAAAGAATTAAATAATGTTTTGGAAGAAGAATTAAACAATTGATGTATTTTTAAAATAACTGTCTGCATAAATAGAAAAAAGTAAAAAGCCGAGAATCAAAGATTAGAAAGGAGACACGTAGTAGATAATTTTTCAACTCCCATAAACAGTCCCCACAATTTTATTGTTACATAGTAGAGATTTATACAATAGTTATTACAAACTGAATAAATAGTAATTTAGACTAAAAAAATAAATAAAATAATGATTACCTTATTCCATATCCCGAACGATTTTTTCAACAAAATGGTTTTCAAATCTGTTGAACATGAAAGGATACACCAAACACAGAAGCAAACTATTCTGAACAATTCGTACGAAGTGACACAAAATGTTCAAAGACCTCAAACAAGACATGATCAACATGCAAGTAAACAACTAACGCAAAGCCCATACAAGCATTTTTAATTTACTAGTCAAACAAAAAAAAATAACACAAATACTCAAATTCATAGATGTGGATTAAATTAATTGTATGAGTTCGAAAATATACGAATTAAGTGAGGTAACAAGAAATTTGAAAGAAGCACAACCAAGCAAATCGTACCGTCCCAATAAAAGTATTGTAGTTCAAGCCAGAAAATCAAGCCAATAATAAGTTGAAAGGCAATACCAGAACATATAATTTTGGAGAGAACATATAATTTTGGAGAGTAGGAGATGAAAAAGTCTTTTTCTTTAGTATATGAGAGATTAGGAGAGGATGATCAAAGGTCCCTTTTGAAATGAAGAGAAAAAGTTGTTTATATAGGCATAGAGTGATATATGATTAAATGGAAGAGAACATTCAGAAAAATCAAATAGGAGAATTAAAGGAAAGGAATATTTAGAGAAATTAATTAAAGAAATCTTTTTCCTTAAGAAGATGGCTGAATCAATTTGGAATAAAAAAAATCAAATTTACCATATGTAAGTAAAAAAAGAAATTTAAATATTTTTAAATTAAAGAGGGACAAATAATATTAAAGGCCTCAAATGACTGGAATTTACAAAAAATATACAAGTAATAAAATCGTCACCCTATTTCAAATCAAACTTCACACAAATCAACCACAAATAATTTTCAATTAGGTATAAAAGTGAGTCAAATTTACCATGAATAGCTACATAAAATTAGAGCAAGGTCCATCATTGATTGTTTCAAAAACATATTAAGTCAAAACAAATGTTAAGCTAATCAAATGAGACAGACTAAAATTATCGCATTTGACACATATACCAATCTAAAGTTACCATAAATAACTTAAAACAAATACTAATTTGAACTCCAATTGTATTAAAAAACAATGAATGAGGGTGCAAAATTGATAATTAGAATCATTCACGAATCAAAAACCAAGGCCGAACATGATTAAGTGCCAACTGAATTTGCACCCAACTTATTGTATCAAGAAAAACTTGAAATAAAGAACCCATAACATTTTAAAACTAGCACCTATTTCAGCATATCATTCCGCTCGATTAAAAAAAAATAGAGGCACATTTTTTATTATCCAGTTCTATATAAAAATGAGCAGTTGCTCCCACGAAAGAAACGCTCACTTTCTCGAAGCGACACTTCATTTCACTTTTTTTTTGAAAATATTCATTATGGTCTTATAGAACTATAATTTCCTAAATGTATTCGTATTGCTAGAAAAGGAAAGAAGGATCATCCTTTCAAAGTCTTTGTCTCATACCACTCTGAAAGCAGACAAGAATTTCAGAAATTTGGTGATGAAGCTATGTCATATTTCTATAAAATTCTAATGAACTTTTGCCATCCATCAAAATGATCAAAATGTTTTAGAAAAAGTAGGCATACGACATATAAAAAGTTCACTCCCTTCTTTATCTTTATAGATAGGGTGTCCTAATTAACCATCCGACCAAAGAGAGCCTTTCGTACTCAAATGTGCACGAGGAAGTCAGATGCCATAGGTAAGCTCAATTTGGCCCTTAATGTTGATTTTCTATAACGAATAGGCTAGTTCTATCTCTCAATGACCGATCATGTGCTCGAGAAGGACCCTCAGTTCCTCGGCAACACCTCGAGGTGTATTTAGTTATCTTACATGAGACGAGGACTATTCCCTACTCCATGTTAAGACACATTTCGCTTGTCCGTTCTGCTTGTCCAGACGTGATACTCTATTTTATTATCATCCACTGCTTTTTTTCCTCCTGGCTACTCACGCACAAAGATCGTCGTATATATACTTGACTTCTATTGTCGGTGCTATAATAGGTAGCAGTTTATTCTGACAGGATCAGTCTCCCAGATAAACAACCCTCCTCCAAGATGAATTTCCGCCCCCTCCCCGATCCCTATAGAGCGAAAGAGTTGTCTGGTGATCCTTAGGTTGCAATACGCCTAGTCGTTAACTTCTCGTGCTGTTGTCGCTGTTTCTAGTGTCGATCGACGCCTTACCTACACAGTATCTACATAATGTAATCTCAGTCGCACTAAAATTTAGTGAATAGGGTTACATATTCATGAAAAATCGATCACCCAAATCTTACTCACTATATTAATCGGAGATCATCTTATTACGAAATCAATCCTTTTTACTGTACAAGATTATGTGAAGCTCGCCATATCTGAAAGCATAAGAGAATGTTCGTTTGCTGCTATCATTGCTAATGTTCGATTTTTGACTTTTGAAACTTGAATTATTTTTCATATCGTTGATGAAATAATTTGAAGATTTAGTAGAAGTTAGTATATATTATTTAGCAATAGTGAAGATTTCTCATGTTGTAATAAAATAATGAAACATGTTTTGTCCCTTTTCCCCGTTTATGATAAAATAATTCATAAAAATAATCTGGAGTCCTAGATTAGCAAAATATTAAAAAAGAAATGGGAATTTTTTTTTTGTGTTAATAATATGTATATTATTTTTCAGATTGCTTATTTTGAGAATTTTTTTTATTAAAATAAAATTTCAAAATAAAGGTAATATTTTTAAAAAACATTGAAGTTTATTTTTTGCTAATTCATTTGAAAATTACTTTGTAAAAAAAAATTATGTTTGACTAATATTTTCGAAAAAATAATTTTGAATGTTAAATAACATAAAAAGAAGTAATGAACATTTATTATCAAATGGATTATATAAAGAATTTCTTTTTTAATATATGTTGTAAAAAAGCTCCGAATTAAGTTTCTAATTTTGATCAATTAATTAGTAATTTTTCAATCAGTAAAAATATATGGATAATTAAAAAATATTAAATATTGAATATTGCTTATTTTTCAATTAATTGGCTTGAAAAAATAAACCAATTATATTGGTTAAATCTGCACTGTCGAATTAAAGTAAAGTGTGTTTTCTATGGATGACTGATATATATGTCATGCTGGCAATACTAGAATATTTAGCCAATTTTAGTTTACACCGTTGGATTAAATTATGTTTTCTGTGGAGGGTTAGATTTGATGCCGTTGACAATCTGCGTGAAAAGATCAAATTGAAAAGAAAAAAGTTTCAACTGTTTCCTAAAAGGCGAGCCTATAAAAGAATTATTGTTCAAAATTCATCATCATATCTTCAATCAAAAAAGCAAATTTCTGGCTGGATTTAACAGCAAATTCACAACACGTCTCAGACGTTATGCAAATATATCGAATTGGGTTGCTTTCAATCCTCCAAATAAAAATAAACTCAAAAACATGAGTATTATTGATAGGTGGATTTCTAAGCAGAAAGTCATTGTTGTGAAGACTCTTCTTCAAGTGAATACATTAATCAAATTTCAAAAGTTTCATAGTCGTTTGTTGGTCAACAGGGGCGGATCTACGTTGAGCTAAGGGGTTCTCGTCAAAAACATATGTTGTGTATATAAGATTATAATTTTTGTTTTTGAGATACTTATAAAAGGCTGACTCCCCTAGTACAAACTAAATATGTAGCATGGTGGTCAAAGATTTTCAAATTTATCCTTTTTGTCCAAGTTGGAACCTTGGTGAATACATACATTTTCTCACCTGTTTTCCTTCATACTGCTCCATTCTTTCTCATTCTTTTTTAAGACAAAAACACTAATCACTTCTTTCTCATTCTTACCTCTCTTCTTTCTTATTCTTTTTTTAAGACAAAAACACTATTCACTTCTTTCTCATCTTTTTTTAAGAGAAAAACACAATTCATTTACTCAATTTTTTCAAAAACAAAAAGATTCATAGTATAAATTATATTAAATTTATGATTTTTATTAAAAAGTGACTATATAATAAAATGCAATCAGTAAATTGATTTCAAACTAAATATTATTATATATTCAATAGGCTTTTTAATATAAATATTTAATTTTAATAAAAAATATTGAATTTTTAAATAGTTCATTCGTTGCTTCAATTCATTAATCTCGTTATAGATTATCTGAAAAAGAGTTCAAACAAATCAAAGGATATATAAGCTCACTCATATAAGATTCGACCCGTACATATATAGTTCGATCCATTCATTTGCCAACACTATTAGCATGCTTATTGTTTTTCTGAAATAGCAAGTCAAAGTAATTGAAGGAGAAGAAAATTTGAAAGCAGTAGTTAGGGGCTGTGGTGGGATATGATTTTGTTCTATTCGACAATGGAAAAAAAATATTAGAAGTTGGTTATAAAATTTACTAATTTTTGTGTTCTGAAATGTAAAGGTTAGAACGAGGAGCGGTTATATTCAGGTATTTGAAGCTACTAAAATTCTTATAAAATCTACTAGTTGTTAATTTTTGTGTTTCTTCATCGATGTGTTATTAATTTGTTTTAAATTTATTCCTATAGTTCTTACCAAACTATGCAATTGTTTTCAGGTATGCCTAGTGATCTGATAGTTTAGTTTTCTAAAGCATACATTTGTTCAACGGTTACTGTTCATTCATCATCAGATTTTCAATTAAAAAATCAATTCAAGTGTTAATGACTCACTTCATGAGGCTATAGAGGGATATGGATTTGCCATATTCAACAATTGAGATTCAAAGAAGGCTGTTATGAAAGTAAAATTAGTTTAATTAGAATGAAGTGTTGATAAAAAAATATTTGAAGACACTAATGTGGTTCTAAAACTCTTTTTGAATTACGTACGTAATGAATGAGGTTAACAGTGACAATTTTTTTGTTAAACTCACGTAATAATATAAAACTAAAGAGTAATTCTAATTAATAAGACAGTAGTGAGGTGACTGCAATACATTACCTTGTATTCTGTTGTAAGAACTTAATCTATTAACTTACAAATTTAAGTTATTTAATTGAAATTTCCAAAATATTTTTAGTAAAATATAAAGAGTTTTTTCTTTTAATACAAAATTTCGACCTTTTTTTATACGATCTTCAATATTATTTTAATTGAAATAAAATAACTAAATTCACTGTTAAAAACTTTTGGGGCCTCAATATTTTGGAGTCCTAAAGAAAATACGTTGCTAATTTTATCCTTGACACACCCCGGCATTCAATTCTTCTTTCGGAGGAAGTTAAGATTACAAGAGTGAAAATTTGACACACCAAGGTGAAGTAATATTGGACAGTCCAATTGAATTCTTGGCGTTGTAGGTATGAAATTGCAACTCTTCTAATAACGAGATCAAAACGCCCCTGCTTCCTAAATTTTCTGCTCAGTGCAAGCTTTCCTGGTTCTAGCCAACATAGGATTTACGATGTAACTGATTTGATGTGTATGATATAAAATAAAAAGAGTTAAAAGGATGAGTATGACTTCATGTGTGTGTAAATCGGGATGTATTTTAAAAAATAAATGAGCCTTGCGTTGTAACAAAACAAGCATTTTAAGGTAATGATAATTCCAACAAAAATTGACATGTAATGAGGAAGAATCAACCTCCTGATTCATATGAGATTGTGAAATCAATAGATGAAGATTTTGTAGACTTAGGTCCTTCACAAATGAAACGAAAAATAACTAACGAGCTGAAATATTTTTTATGCATAAATATATTTGTTGTTGCATATTTTGATGGCATGATTTCCTTTTTTTTTTTTTGGTAAATAAGAGATGGAGATGCATTAAAAAGATAATTACAATAATTACAAAGGATTAGTCTGGTTCGATAGCAAAAAAACTTGGGCTAATGGCATGATTTCCTTTATTACTGCATTGTCGCATATTTTTTTCTTAGTAGAAGTTAGTATATAGTATTTGTTTAACTAAAATGAAGAAACATGTTTTGTTCGTTTCTGATAAAATATGCCAATAATAGTAAATTATTTTTCAAATTGCTTTATTTTGAGGATTGTTTTGATTAAAATAGATTTTTATCAATTTCTTTTGGGATAATTCATATTGACTAATTTTAAATAAAAAATATTTTGAATATTAAAAATCATAAAGGCACATATTAATGAACGTTTACTGTTAAATTTATTATATAAAGAGAAATTATTTTAATATGTCTTGCAAAAAACTACGATTTAAAGTTTTAATTTTAATCACTTAATAAATAATTTTTTCAATCTATAAAATGCATTGATGATTTTAAAAAATATTAATATTAAATTATTGACGTAAAAACTTACACACACATTTGGTGTATACACCAAACCAATATACGCATGCCATGTGTTTGAATTTAAAGTTATGTTACTTAACCATGATTAATCAATATGTATTTCACTTAATTTAATTACATAACCATGGTAAAAAATATTAATTTGGTGTATACACCGGGTGCCCGTAAGTTTTTACCCCACTCGGATCGTTGGATGAAATTGTGCTTTCTCTGATGGGTTGGATACTTTGATTTCATGTCTATGTTGGAAAAGCACAATTTAATATTAGAATCAAGAGAATCAAGAGACACCTTTGTTGGAAAAGGTGATTCTCTTGCAGAAGGATTTACTGGAAAAGGTGTTTCTCTTGAAGAAGGATCTATTGGAAAATGTATTTCTCTTGAAGAATGATCGGCTGGAAAAGGTGTTTCTCTTGAAGAAGGATTGACTAAAAAAGGTCTTTTGAAGAAGTATCTGCAGAAAAAGGTATCTCTTTTGAAGAAGGATCTGCTAAAAAAAGTCTCTCTTGAAGAAGAAAAGGTGTTGCTCTTAAAGAATGATTTACTGGAAAAGGTGTTTCTCTTGAAGAATAATTTACTGGAAAAAGTGTTTCTCTTAAAGAAAAATCGACTGAAACTGAAAAAATGTTTCTTCTGAAGAAGGATCTGTTGGAAAAGGTGTTTCTTTTGAATAAGGATCGGCTGGAAGAGGTGTTTATGCATTTCTCTCTTGAAGGACCTGCTGAAAAAAGTGTTTCTCTTACAGAAGGATTGGTTGGAAAATGTGTTCCTCTTAAAGAAGGATTTGCTGGAAGATTTGTTTCTCTTGAAGATGGATCAGCTGGAAAATAATTCGAAGTCTCATACCTATTCAGTGAGCAACTCACCCCATACTAGAAGGCGATACGCAAGGCAGCGGGAAATCTCATATGCAGAAAATTATATTCATTTGCCAATCGATCTCGCAAGCTGAAAATTCTTGTTTGAGATTTGTTCGCATATGCAGTATGCAAAGCATCCCAGGCAGCTTTGGCGGAGACTGCAACAACAATAGTGGGAGCAAGCGTAGGATCAACAGAGGCCAAGATAGCATTTTGAATTAACTGATCTTGACGATACCAAGAAAGGAACTCGGGGTTATCAACGTCTTGATTGTTCTGAGAGATGGTGCAGGTGGGTGCAGGGATGGAGCCATCGAGATGCCCATAAAGATTGTGACCACGCATAAGCATTGAAACTTGAGCTTTCCACAAGGAGAAATTGTGACTGCCCGTTAATTTAATGGGCAGTTGGGTAACTGGATTGAATTGAACAATAAAGATGGCATTGTTGATTCCATCGGCATTGGTCACAAAAATCTTAAAGGCCATTTGTGTGAGTAAGCAGAAAAGGAAAAAAAAGGAGAGGATCAACTCGTAGGAGTTTAGATAGGCTTTGATACCATAAAGAGATAGAGAGTAGAAGATGGGAAAAGATCGTATGTTACTGATTGAATAACTACTATTTTCAATATCTATACAAGACTATATATAAGACCTATATCAACAACTAGGTGTCTAGTAATTATCCGTTATTAGTGACGAAATTGTGATAAAAACTCTAGAAAATGCTAAGTCGTTTTGTGAGATGTCCAAAATGTTTGAGGGTAGTTACAAGGTAAGGGTGAGAGTAGTTTGCAAACACAGGATGTGAAAAAGGAGATTGTTTCTAATTTGAAAACTGAAGGTATTAAGGTAGTGTTTAATAATTAGTTTGTTACTAATTTGAAATCTGGAGGTATTAGGGTTGTGTTTAGGAATTAATTTTTATCTTGGAATTGGTGATTGTATATTTCTGTTATGAAATGGAAGAGTTGATTTGTTGGAATACAATTGGTGTGAGTGATCGCAGATCTATTTTATTTTTGAGTTTTTTCTGCAATTATTTTATTTATTTATTTTGTATATGGAGTTAATTACCTCTACCAGCTTCGACTTTTATGTAATTTCTGAATTTATTTTGTGCAGTTGCTTCCTTTTTTTTGTATATTGAGTTAATTACTTTTACCAGCTTCGACTTTTAGCTAATTTATAATTTATTTTTCATGTAAATGCTTCATTTTTTGGTATATGAAGTTAATTATCTTTACCAGCTTCGATTTTTACCTAATTGATCTAACCCTACCTACTACCCACAATCCATATCTCCTTTACTATATCTACAGAAAATTATTGAGATCACTCATATATCTTGTCATCACTAATATTTATTTTCTTTTGCTGGTTTCCCTTTCTTTTCTTCTTCACCGTCTTGTTGTTGTTGTTGCGGTGTTTCTTGAAACCAGCTTTTGTTGGTGCACAATTAGGAATATCGTCATCATTATTATCACTCTATTTTCTTATGTTCATCCCGTAAAACCATGAAACATTTGGAGAATATATAGTTCGTGAAGCTTCTTCGTCATATTCGTCATCATTTATGTCTCTACCTACTTGATTTTCTTCTTCTAATTCATAATCATCATCATCGTCTTTATTGGAAGTAATGTCATGAGCTGTTGTTGAAAATGAACTGAAGCATCGAAACTCAAACCTTATGTTACAAAACATGTCAAGAATTGCATTACATCTTTCTACAGTCCAATTAATTACGCCTTT
Organism: Capsicum annuum; assembly: GCF_002878395.1. Classification (NCBI taxonomy): domain Eukaryota; kingdom Viridiplantae; phylum Streptophyta; class Magnoliopsida; order Solanales; family Solanaceae; genus Capsicum; species Capsicum annuum. Next base: position 204,632,089 of record NC_061114.1, read on the forward strand.
CTTCTTTTGCATCTTTTTGTTGTGTAGTTTCTCTATTTCTTCCATCACTGATTACCAATTCTTGCATGAGCCTACCCTGCTTTATTCTTACCTTGACCTAATCTGACTAATTTAATAAATTCAATCTTTATGGTTCAATCCGACTAGTAGTACTAGTAATATTTGCGGTGTATTTTTTACTATATATTTTTATTTTCTTACTGTTTTCGTATTGTTATTATTTATCTATTACAACTTGTCTTGCATGCCTCTACTTTCTTACTGTATTGTTATTGCTTATGTCTTGATAAATGTTGTGCTTTGCTTGCTTTGAGCTGAGGGTCTTTTGGAAACAACCTCTTTACCAGACAAGGTAGAGGTAAGGTATGTGTATTCTCTACCCTCCCCACAACCCACTTGTGAGACTAGACCGTCTATGTTGTTGTTGTAATCTTTATGGTTCACTACCTAGTTTTTAAGATTTGTACTCAAAGCAATCTTTAAAATTAAGCTCATCTCTTAAACAACACATCTGCACAATACTTGCACAAGTGACTTTTGGTGAAGTGAGCGCTGAAATGATTTCTGAATTCTTGGATTTAGCCCAAGTGGAGGTCTAGATTGGGCTGGAAACCCACCAATTCTGGTGCTAGTTTTCTTGAGGGCGTGATTTGTGGTGGAATTTGCTGAAACCTGAAGGTTTTGCTGGGCTACATATTGGTATTGGCATAAGGGTCAAATGTGCTCTAGTAGGGAAACATTCTAAAAGATCTGCTGAAGGAGGTCTTTTCCCTTTTCTAGTACTTTTCCCTTTAATAATGTTGTATATTTGCAATTGACGGAATACATATATAGGCCCTGAATTAGTTCACTTTTCCCGTATAAACACCTCAATTAAATCAGGGTTCACCCTTTATTCCTTCACAAAACATTTCAATTAAACACAATTGCTGACGTGACGTGACATGTGTAATACACTCTCCATTAGGAGAGTGAGGACCGTAATTAATCCCAAAAAAATTAAACATAAAAAATTCAACCAATAAAAAAAATATATTAAAAAAATAAAAAGAAAAAAGAAATGTATCATCTTCTTCTCTTTGAATTCGTCACTATTGTTTAACCAAAAAAAAAAAAAGAATTCGTTACTATTCTGCGCCATTTTTTTTACATACAAAAAATGCATACACAGATGCCACACACATAATTACACATAGAATTGTACCTCAATTAGACCACCATTGTCACTCACAAGGCAGCTGCAGGGGGGAGGGGGTTGCTTCAATGGTGGAAAAAAAAAGAAAAAATTTTTTAGGAGACAAGTGAAGAAGAAGAAGATTCAATTTTTTTTTTTTTTTTTTTTACTTTTGTGTGCTCAACAATAGAGAAAGAGGTGTTTGGAAGGGAAGAGAGGGGGGAAGGAGGAGGCTCGGGTAGGCAGCTGCAAGGGGTGCTTCAATGGTGAAAAAAAAATGGAGATTTGAATAAGAATTTATGACTGCTTAACATTTCGTTAGTAATGTGATGGAGATGATAATTGTTGGTGTTGGAGGCTAATAATAATGATAGTGCTAATGGAGAATTTTTTTTTTTTTTTAACCTATTTGCTCAAAAATGGAGAAAAACGTTTGGAAGGGAAAAGGGGGGAGGGGGAGGATCGGGTAGGTACAGTTTTTTTTTTGGGAGGGGGGTATTAATGATTTTGTTTACAAAAAAAATTAGATTTAATTATATTAGAAAATTATTTTAATAATTATTTTAAGTTAAAATGCCACGTATCGTTATTTAATTCGTCACTTTGCCACGTTATTAGCGTGTGTATTACACGCATTTTATATTTTTTGCCACATCAGCAAATTGGATTCAATTGAAACCATTTGTGAAAGAGTAAAGAGTTCAATAGGTACCTGTTTTAATTGAGGTGTGTATACGGAAAAAGTGAAATAGTTCAGGGCCTGTATATGTATTCCGTCTTTGCAATTTGACATGTATGATCAGATGGCATATGAAATACCACTTTATAGCCCTTCAACACTGATGCAACCTATAACCATCTAGGATTTACTTTCGCAGTGAATCACATCAAGTAGTTTGGTCATAAATCGTAGTTTTCTTGTCATATTGCCTATTTACTATTTTTTTGTGAAACTCTTTTTTTTTTTTCATGAACTAAAGGTGTTATCCCTTTGTGTTTAGATCAAAGTGATATTTGATTGTACTCTGTAGTGTTCGGGTATCTGGGAATTGTATCCAGGTGTTTTCACTGTGTCAGGGTTACTTGATTCATATATATACCATGGTTAAAAGTTGATTAAGAAAAAAATGGAACTTGGTAAATTTAGTTGATTGGTGGTGCTCTTATACTCTATTGCTTGCCATGAAGGAATCATTCTACGCAGGAGAGGCAAAAAGTGTTGGGTTCAATATGTATGGAAAGTGTGAATGAAAAATGGAGGAAAAGTAGTGGAGAGAAAGAGAGACACCAAAATAGAAAGTGTACTCTTTTAAGGGAAAGTTCACTAATTCTTCCATATTGGTGGGAGAAGGAAACTTTGAAGTGGTTATAATAAGAAGCACTTACTCCACATGGATAGTGAGGCAAGAACAAGGTGGTACCTCGCGCCGTCGTTGTCGTCGCTTGGCTTCGGATCGATGAGATTTATCTTTTTGAACAAATTTTATTTGACAAAAATTTAATTCGAAAATACCAAAGGGAAAAACGCAATAAATTTTTTTTTCTGTGTTTTTGATCCTCCATTTATATGCATGCATGCAGTGGCGGAAACACTGTTCCGAAATGTAGAGCAGAAGCGAATTGATACTTCGGAAGGGATGCAATCCTTCAACGAAATGACACACTGATTCATGAAATTGTATGCCTGTTCGAAAAAGACGCGTTCTTTGGACGACCAAATATGATTTTCAAGAAAGGTTACACCTTTTAAGTGAACCATTGCCACCTTTCAGAAGAGGCACCTGATGGCTATAAAAACCTGCTTTCATCCACAGGTTTTGGGATGAAATTTTTCTGAAACAATACAAACTTTTCTTGTCTTCAAAAACTATTCTGTGTGATCAATCAAATCATTGAGTGAGTTCGCTGAATCCAATAATTTGAGGTACCGCTATTGTTTGGATTAAAGGCCATTTTATCCTGGGAGGAAGATTCCATAACCTCGGGTACAGTGAGGGAAATTATTCCTTAAGGACACTCCGTGAAGTTGGGGGACTTCGTCTTAAAAATTCTGTTTCATCTCTTTTCTTGAAATTTAACAGACTTCTTGGTTAAATTATTTATAATCTTGTATTGAAGGCGTTAAGGAACTTCATAAGTGTTCTTGTTTATACATGAACTAGTGTTGAAGTTGTTGTTGCATTTATGCAGATTCTACTACCCGAAACATTAAAAACAACAATCTTAAGAAATAATCTTTAGAAAAAGATTTATTTTTTTTGCTTGTTTGGTGAAATTTTCTTTCCACTAAAGTTTTTTTTTCTTCGAATCTGTATAGCTTGGTTTCTGGAGATTAAAGCTTTCAGCTTTCTACTTCGTTTGAACTTAACTAGTGATTTGAAGAAATAAAATCTTCATCACAAGTTAAAGATCACTCGGTTGACGATTGGAAGTCATAAAAACTTCATTGTTAAACTAGAAACAAGAAGTGTTTAAAGTTGTTGCAATTTTTTAATAAGTATTTCGATATACTTAAGGTATTGTCTTGTGGTGATAGGAAAATGACGACTGATAGTCAAATGTATGATGCTGGAACGACTATGGCGGCAACTAGTATTGCCACGACGAGTCGTACTAATGCTCCGCAAGCTATGGCATCGGCGGAGAAACCCGAAAAATTTACGGATATTGGCTTCAAGAGATGGCAGTAGAAAATATTTTTCTACCTTACAACTCTGTGTATTGAAAGGTTCACGATTGAGGAAGCTCTGGAGGTACCCGAGGAAACCTCTGAAAAAAACGCTTTGTGATTGTGAAGGCTTGAAAATACTCAGATTTCCTTTGCAGGAATTATATCTTGAGTGGTCTACAAGATGACCTTTATAATGTGTATAGCGGAATCAAGACTGCAAAAGAGTTATGGAGAGCGCTAGAACGGAAGTACAAGACGAAGAATGCCGGAACTAAAAAGTTCTTTGTTATAAGATTCCTGGAGTACAAAATGATAGATAACAAGTCTGTTGTTTCCCAAGTGCAGGAACTGCAAGTGATCATCTATGATCTCCTAGCGGAAGGTATGCTTTTGATAAATACCATTTTTTAACAATTTTAAAATGTTCTTAGTATTCACATGAACTTTATTATAGGTTTAATTGTGAATGAAGCGTTTTAAGTAGTAACAATAATAGAGAAGCTACCACCTATGTGGAAAGACTTCAAAAAACTATTTGAAACACAAACATAAGGAGATGTCAGTCGAAGATCTGATTGTATGACTACGCATTGAAGAAGATAGCAAGGCTGCGGAAAGAAGGTCAAGAGACATTTCTGCAATGAGTGGAGCAAACATTGTAGAAGATGATCAAAACAACTCTAAAAAGCAAAAGAAAGCTGGAAATGAAAGCAATCAACCCAAGAAGAAATTCAAGGGAAAGTGCTTCAACCGTGACAAGATTGATCATAAGTCTATGGATTGTCGTGCCCCAAAGAAAGGGAAGAAGAAGGACCAAGCAAATCTGGATGAGTCTAAGAAAGAAATGGATGATCTATGCGTTATGCTTTTCGAATGCAACTTGGTGGGAAATCCTTGAGAATGGTGGATGGATTCTGGTACCACCCACGATGTTTGTGCTAACAAGGAGTTGTTTTCGATGTTCGCTCTGGCTCAAGTAGAAGAAAAGATCTACATGGCAAACTCCGCTACTGCAAAAGTGGAAGGAACAGGAAAAGTATGCTTGAAGATGACTTCTGGCAAAGTGTTGACACTTAAAAATGTCTTGTATGTTCCGAAGTTACGGAAGAACTTGATTTTAGTTTCACTTCTAGACAAGAACGGATTCAAATGTGTATTTGTTTCCAAAAAAGTTATACTTAGTAAAGGAGAAGTGTATGTAGGAAAAGGCTATCTCAATAAGGGCCTATTCAAAATGAATGTAATGAATGTTGAAATCAATAAAAGTTTAATTTCTTCTTACTTTCTTGAGTCTTATGATTTGTGGCATGAACGTTTAGGCCATGTTAACTACAAAACGTTACAAAAATTGATTAACTTAGAAGTTTTGTCAAACTTTGAGTGCAATAAATGAAAGTGCCAAACTTGTGTGGAATTAAAGTATGCTAAGAATCCGTATATGTCCGTTGAAAGGAATTCCAATCCCTTAGACTTAATCTACATGAACATTTGTGATATGAAGTCAACACCATCATGTGGTGGGAAAAAGTATTTCATAACTTTTATTGATGATTGCACTAGATATTGTTATGTTTATTTTCTAAACAATAAGGATAAAGCAATAGATACGTTTAGGAAATATAAAACTGAAGTTAAAAATCAGTTAGAGAAAAAGATAAAAACGATAGGTATTTCATAACTTTTATTGATGATTGCACTAGATATTGTTATGTCTATTTTCTAAACAATAAGGATAAAGCAATAGATACGTTTAGGAAATATAAAACTGAAGTTGAAAATCAGTTAGAGAAAAAGATAAAAATGATAAGAAGTGATAGGAACAGAGAATATGAATCTCCCTTCGTCGAAATATGTGTAGAGAATGGAATTTTCCATCAAACTACGACCCCGTATTCACCTCAATCTAATGAAATTGCGGAAAGAAAAAACCAAACTTTGAAGGAAATGATGAATGCCTTACTTATAAGTTCAGGTTTACCGCAAAACTTGTGGGGGGAGGCTATCCTTACAGCCAACCGAATACTCAATAGAGTTTCCCATAGTAAGATACAATAAATCCCTTATGAAAAATGGAAAGGAAGGAAACCCAACTTGAAATATTTCAAAGTGTGGGGGTGTCTAGCAAAGGTCTAAGTTCCTATGCCTAAAAGGGTTAAGATAGGACCTAAGATGGTGGACTGCGTGTTCATAAGATATGCTAAAAGTAGTAAAGCATGTCGGTTTTTGGTTCATAAATCTGAACATCTAGGTATTAATGAAAATATAGTAATTGAATCAGATAACGCTGAATTCTTTGAAAATATTTATCCGTATAAAACTAGACATGAACAGTCTAGTGGAGGGTCTAAACGACCTCGAGATGAACCAAGTGAGAATGTATATAATGATGAGAATCCAAGACGTAGTACCCATTAAAGAACATCAACTTCGTTTGAATCAAATTTTGTAACATTTCTCTTAGAAAATGAGCCTCAAACATTTAAGAAAGCAATGGCATCTTTGGACTCATCCTTTGGAAAGAGGCAGTCGATAGTGAGATTGATTCAATCTTAAGCAACCATACGTAGGAGTTGGTTAATCTTCCTCCAGGAAACAAACCTTTAAGATCTAAATGGATCTTCAAAAGAAAAATGAAAGTGGATGGTACTATTGAATAATACAAGGCAAAACTTGTAGTAAAAGACTTCAAACAAAAAGAAGGCCTCGATTACTTTGATACATACTCACCGGTAACAAAGATAACGTCGATTCAAATTTTAATTGCCTTGGCGGCGATATATGATCTTGAAATCCATCAAATGGATGTGAAAACCGCATTTCTAAATGGAGAGTTGGAAGAAGAAATTTACATGGAACAACCTGAGGGTTTTGTGGTTTTAGGAAAAGAAAATAATATGTGTAAACTTGTTAAGTCACTTTATGGACTAAAACAAGCACCTAAGCAATGAAATTCAAAGTTTGACCAAACCATGTTGGCAAACAGATTCAAAATTAATGAATATGATAAATGTGTTTATATTAAAGACACTCCAAATCACCAAGTCGGTGTTTGTTTGTATGTGGATGATATGTTGATCATCAGTAGAAATATTTCAGACATAATTGCAACAAAATGAATGCTCGAGAGAAAGTTTGATATGAAAGACCTTGGAGTTGCAGATGTGATCTTAGGGATAAGAATCCATAGAACTCCAAAAGGGTAGGCATTGTCACAGTCTCATTATATCAAAAAGGTACTTAAAAAATTCAAGCATATGGACTTCGGTATTGACAAGACTCCATTGGATGTGAGCTTTGTCCTTCGAAAGAATGAAGGTGAAAGTGACTCACAATTGGAGTACGCAAGAATATTGCGATGTCTAATATATACAATCATAGTATGTGCTATTTAAGTTAAGTCGGTACATGAGTAATCACAACAAAACTCATTGGTTGGCAATGAAAAGAATTTTGGGGTATCTCAAATACGCTCAAGACTAAGCTTTGCATTATAATAAATATCCCGCGGTACTTGAAGGATATAGTGATGCAAATTGGATCACCGGATTGAACGAAGTAAAATCCACGAGTGGATATGTATTTACTATCGGTGGAGGAGCGATCTCTTGAAAAACATCCAAACAGACTTGTATTGCTCGCTCTATAATGAAATCTGAATTTATCGCATTGGATAAAGTTGGTGACAAAGCAGAATGGCTCTAGAATTTCTTAGAAGATATTCCTTCCTGGCCCAAACTAGTGACACCAGTATGTATATACTGTGATAACTAAGTGGAAATAGGTAGGGCAGAGAGCATGATGTATAATGGTAAATCTCATCACATAACAAGGAGACATAATACAGTTTGAGAATGTTTCTCTAGTGAAATTATCACTATTGACTATGTGAATTCAAAGGATAATGTGTCAGATCCACTTACAAAAAGTCTATCTAGAGTAGGAGTTGAGAGAACATCCAAGGAAATGGGTTTAAGGCCTAGGAAAAGTCAGCATAGAGGTACCTCTACCTAGCAGACTGGAGATCCCAAGAGCTAGGTTCAAGGAGATCAAATAAAGTTGTGCCTGACAGGTTCAATATTGTCAAATACCAACCCACTCTTATGATGTAGATAATATTTAGTAAACAAGGATAAGACTTAAGGTGAAAAGTCTTTTAATGATTATCTAAATTTGATAGATTTTACCAAATAGTTTAATCTATAGGATTGAACGTTTAGAAATCACCTATGTGAGGGAAAAGTGGAAGCCGCTTCAAGGAGAATGTTAGTAAAGGCCTATTCTCTAAGCTCTTATGAAATCGGGATGTGTTCATGGCTGAAAAAACAAAACCGTGAGAACCGTAAACAGTAAAATACTGGTTGTGTGACATGTGTTGTCTAGGAGTACATTAAAGCTCAATGGTTCAAAGATATCAAATCTACCGATTGACCGAGTATATCCGATGCATGTTCACTACAAAAAGTTCAAAGGAAAACCCACTTGTCCAGATGCAATCAATCTTTGCTCGATGATCACATACTTATCCGTAAAATTTTATAAAAAAGTAGCCATTCCTCATTCATGTGGGGGATTGTTGGGTTCAATATGTATGAAAAGTATGAATGGAAAATGAAGGAAAAATAGTGGAGAGAAAGAGAGAAACCAAAGTGGAAAGTGTACTCTTTTAAGGGATATTTCACTAATTCTCCCACATTGGTGGGAGAAAGGAACTTTGAAGTGTTTATAGTAAGAAACACTTACTCCACATGGATAGTGAGGCAAGAAAAAGGTGGTGCCTTGTGCCGTCGCTCGCTCGTCTTGGCTTCGGATTTAAATTTAGATTTGTCAAATGATCAATCAATGAGATCTATCTTTTTAGACAAATTTTATTTGACAGAAATTTAATCTGAAAATACCAAATGAAAAAATGCAATAAATTTTTTTCTGTGTTTTTAATCCTTCATTTATATGCATGCATGCAGTGGCGAAAACATTGTTTTGAAATGCAGTGTAGAAATGAATTGATGCTTCGGAAGGGAAGCAACTCTTCAACGAAATGACACACCGATTCTTAAAATAGTATGCCTGTTCGGAAAAGATGCATTCTTTGGACGAACAGACATGATTTTCCAGAAAGGTTACACCTTTTAAGTGAACCATTGCCACCTTTCAGAAGAGGTACCTTATGGCTATAAAAACCTGCTTTCATCCACAGGTTTTGGGAGAATTTTTTTTTGAAAAAATACTAACTCTTCTTGTCTTTAAAAACTATTCCGTGTGATCAATCAAATCATTGAGTGAGTTTGCTAAATCCAATAATTTGAAGTACCTCTATTGTTCGGATTGAAGGCTATTTTATCCTGGAAAGAAGATTCTATAACCTTGGGTACAATGAGGGGAATTATTCCTTAAGAACACTCCATGAAGTTGGGGGACTTGGTCTTAAAAATTCTGTTTCATCTCTTTTCTTGAAATTTAACATACTTCTTGGATAGATTATTTATAATCTTGTGTTGAAGGTGTTAAGGAACTTCATAAGTGTTCTTGTTTATACATGAACTAGTGTTGAAGTTGTTGTTGCATTTATACAGATTCTACTATCCGAAACATTGAAAACAACAAAAAGATTAGACCAGCTCCGACAAGGTTCAATTTTTACATTATAGTACCCTTTTTTTTAAAGAATATGATCGCATTTTAGTAGCTTTCTTGTATCGTGTTCTTATAGAATTGACGTCAGTTTTTCTGCAAGTGATATTATAGGAGATCAAATGCAAAGAAGAGGAGGGATCATTTGAGGGGAAGAATTGTTCATTTTTCTGATAACTTAAAAGTACATGGTGAGTTTCGAGGTCTGTGAGGCAGCATGAAACCGCTATAAGAGTAGCAATTGAGAATAGTCTGGAAGAAGGACATGATGACTCTACTGACTTCCCAATAGCTTTTCTCAGGTCATGCAGATGGAAATGGACCACGTACTAGTGTAGTAACCAAGTCGGACTTCTAGATTCTAGTAAGTGATGCTTGTGTAGTATAGAAAGTCTGTATGAGAGGATGATGCTCAATCCATTCTTATCTTAGTACAAAGTTTTATACTTCAGCTATCCCATTATTTAATCATGCCTTACATGTCAGTTCCATGATCATAGTTCATGTTCATGCATATAATAGAGAATCATGTACTCTCTCAGTTCCTAGTATGAGGAGTTCCAGTTCATCCAGCAGTTGGAATCCCATTTCATAAGTTATAAACTCCAAATTCAGGTCATGCAGCTCATGACTCATGTACTCATGCTTTATAGTCTGTTTAGTTCCAGTACTCATGCAATACTCTTAATGATAAGCAAAATTCAGAGTTACATCATGCCCTACATTCCACCAACCTTTTGGTGATCTTTCCTCACGTAAAGATAGTGATGATGAACAATTGTATGGATGAGAGATAGTAAATATGTTATGTCTGGGAAGATTGTTGTAAGCTGGTTTTATGTAAGTCTATAAGTTTGAAAGAATTTTTGAGGTAAAGTTTATTTTCTTGTGTATGCCTTGGTTAGTTAAGAATATGTTTGTGTATCATCCTAAGAATTGAATGGTGCATGGAGGTTGTTATTGATAGAGTTATTAAAGAATGTGAGAGAGAAACTCTTATGGGTATTTGTTTAGAAGTGCATGTGTGGATATGAAAATAGGCTTGAACGTCATGTTGGTGTATAAGAGGATAGGCATGTGGTGCATTAATGTATTTCTAGTAAGAGGCTGAATTTAGTTGTTAAGTGATAAGAAGAATTATCCTAGAGTGAGTAGTTGGGTGACAATGCTTGGGGTATAGAGTTCATGGTTTAGGCTAGTATTATGGTATTATGTGTAGCGCCTTGTAAATTTCGAGTTAGGCTTGACCTTGATGAGAGGATTCAATTTAGTTTAGATTTTGTAGAAGGACTTATCAGTGGCCATGTGCGGATTATAAGTTGAAACAAGTGTATGCTATTTGAGAGCAATAGTATAGTAGAGGGAGTGTTTGGGAAGTATTGCTAAGCTTGAAAATAAGAAGTTGCATTGCTTAAGGCCTAGCAATTCAATCCTATCCTAGCTTATGATTTATGGGTCTATGTTCCCTGCTATGGAGATGTAGCAATATTGTGATTCCTTATTCAGAGGTCTGGTTCAGATCATGCCCAAAGTTCTTTACTCCCTAATAGTGTATAAGTTTCTTAGAAAAGCGTTGAAGAAATGCTCCATCGAGGTATGAACGTTCAATATGATTCAATCCATATAGCTAGAAATTTTGTGAGTATGGACATTTCAGTATGTGCACTAGTTTCAGATTCAGATATTAAGTCATGATTCAGTTCATAAGTATCCTGCGTATCATCTCAGCCTTTTTCTTAGTATTTCCACCAAATCAGTATCATTCAGGGACGAACGATCCCAAGGAGGGATGTTGTAATACCCTAAGTTCTCATGTCATAAATCTTTTATTCTTTTCTCATGAAATCAGATCCACCCTAAATAAATTGTTACCCTTGAGTTGACTCTCTCATTTCAATCTCAGCTATATAGTTATTGGCATGAAATTTCAGGCACTCACAGATCAGTTCAGTAACCCACTATGTTGGGATTCAGTCATATAGTTTATTTCAGTTATGCATGATAGCTTATAGCCTCAGATTCCTTAGAAATTTCAGCCTAATTAGCCACATTCGAGGATGAATATTCCCAAGGGGGAGATATTGTAATACCCTATACTTTTCCTAGCTTAAATTTATTTCTAGAATGTTAAGGGATAGATTATAGAATGAATAATATTCATTCCATGTGAAATTTTAAAAATTTTGACTTTTCATTGTGTGGAAAATTGAATAAGCTTTCCATCGATACCAAATTCGCCCGATTTCGATACTCGATGAAGGAGTTATGATGTTTTTAAGTTGACAGTGTCCCACCTGAGCAGCCACCGCATCACGATGAGGATAATTTCATAATTGTCAATTCTAGTGGACCTCCGTGATGTTGGTACATCGCGGAGAGGTCTAAATTCCCAATTTTTGATTTCTAGTAGCTCAACGCGATGGTGGCGCATCGCGCCAGTAGCCAAAATGGCAAAAACTATAGGGCACCGCGATAATTTTGTGTCACGGAGAATGCCCAGTTCCCACTAATCCTTTTCCAGAGAGCCACTGCGATTATTCCGTGTCGCGGTGGCCAACCAAATCGTGAAAAATGTTGCATTTTTCAGTTCCAACTTAAAGTTTAAAGAGGGCATTTTGGTCAATTCCCAAGCCCCTAATCCATCCAAACATAAGATTTAAGCCTCTTCTAAGCACATTAGGCTTATATTTATCAATTTTCTCTCATACAAAAATCCTAGAGTTTAAAGCTCCTTCATCAAATTCCACCATGGTTTTTCCAAGAAAGCTTAAGATTGAGGATTTCCAAGGCAAGATAATCAAGGATCTATCTTCAAGAACTCAAATAGGAATCAATAGATCAAGTTTCTTCATCTAATCTTCAATGAAGGTATGTGGGGTTATGAACATGGATACTTCTTTCATCCTTGTGCCGCAAACTTGTTTTAAATTCCAATTTTACTGAAGTTTATGTGATTTTCCATGAAATTAAAGTTAGGGTTTATTCCCATTATTGTTATTTACAAGTTTATGATATTTCTATTGATTTAGAAATTAAATTACATGATTTTGTTCATATCTCCATGCATATTGCTGAAATTTCCAGATTTTGAGTTGTTTTATCAATATTGACATTTTCAAGCATGATTATTATGATAATTTAACATGAGATTGAAGCATGGATTATTATCCCAAGATTTAATATTATTATTTCAAGAAAGATGATGCTTTAAGCATCTTATGAATAGATTATTCTCAATTTTAAAAAAAAACTTTAATCTTTTGATCATTGGTTTAGCTTTGGAATCCACTACAGATTATTATAGTTTACAGAATCAGATTTACTGTATTTATAGATTTACTCATATAAATGCATAATTGTTTTTTATATGAACCCTTATGCTAGTTTCTAAAAGTGGATTTCCAATGGTTTGAGATACGGATTTAAGAGGGAGTAGTATTTAGCACCGAGCAGGAAGTGTGAGATTAGCGTGCTCTATCTTTCATAGAACTATGAGCCAACGTATGTACAGATTGAGATTATTCCCATTTATATGGATGATAGATTTAGCTTGTGACCGATCACCTGGATTAGGTTATACTCCCTGGCAGGAGTATGACACCTCTCCCCAACGTGAGGTTTCTTCCTTAGGAGGTAAAGACGTTGGACTCCATGTAGCTCTCATGGTTTATGTCGGTTAAGAGAACCTCCCAAACAGTAAAGCTTTCAGAACAGTTTTAAAGTATCTCCCTAATAATAGTAAAGACTTTCAGAATTTTTTTTTATAGAAAAAGCTTTTAGAAAAACTAAGTGTGAAGGATCACAAATTTTACTCAGATTATGCTTTACAGAAAGATATTAGCTACAGATTACAACTTTCAGATTTTAAATTTAAAGAGCGAGTTCTTTCCACACTTAGACAGTATGATTTAAAAGGAGAATACAAGTACAACTATTAGAACTAAATGTTATGGCTCACAAGATTTATAAAGTACGTTTTGTTTCTCATTGCTACATATTTTAGCATTTCAGATATTACAACTTATGTGAGTCATTTACATTTAGCATGCATTGTTTTACAAATTATGATGATGAGAAAATATTTTACTTATGCATTTCACCCCCATATACTCAGTACATCCTCAAAGTACTGATCCACATATACGTCTATGTGCTACATTGTCTCATAATGTAGGTACAAGTTTTAGTATGTACATTCAGATTCAGACAGTTGCAGATTCCAGCTTGCGAGATGATGAGTCCTCCTACTTCGGAGATTTCAGTTAGATTTATTTATGTTCTTTGCTTTCTCACTCATATGTATTGATTAGAGGTAATTGGGGTTGCATCCTAGCTATCTATAGTCAGTATTAGTATAGGCTTCATAGACAGTTAGTATAGATGATGTATTCAGTTTCAGTTTTATTTTGTATAAGCAGAGTTGTATTAATCTTAATGTAGCTTTGTATTGATCAAGTTAAGAAAAGATTTATTTTTTGCATTTTCTTCATATTTATGTGTCTTAAATAGTTTCCCATGAGTTATGACAGTAGAAGGGTTAGCTTGGAATCACTTGTGGTCCTAAGCACCATGTGATGTCTCGGGATAGAGCGCGTTACAGAAATAGAATGACAAATAATATTAGCTCGGTTTGGTGGCAATCCCCTTACTTCGCTCCATACAACCTCTCATTTTTCCACTCTCGGATTACCACCTTGCATGCCCTTACTCCTCTCAATCTTTTGTCTCTCATAAGCATTCAGATTGGAGTAAGTAATTAGCACCTTGCACTCCCTTACTCATCTCAATCTTTTGTCTCTTATAAGCATTCAGATTGGAGTAAGTATTCACTTCTCTTTGCGACTCGGGCAACATGTATGTCACGAGATGATTTCCCCACCGGTCTCTTACAATATTAGGTCAATTTTGCACATTTGGAACTCTATGTTGTGTAAACTGTCACACCCCTTTTTCGTACTTCAAAAGATTTCATTTTAGTTTGAAAGGGTTTTTATTATTAAAGTGACAAAAGATTAAAAATTTATTTCGAAAAGGACTTTTTATATTTAAACTCAGAGTCGCCACTTGACATAAATCGGGTGTGCCAATTCACCTTTGAAAATCCTTTTCAAAAATAGTTTGACTCTATAAACTGATCCGCAAACAGAGATTCCGGCTAAGGAATTCTGTTGACCGAGGGGAAGGTGTTAGGCACCCCTCGATCCCGTGGTTCGACCACGGTTGATTGGTAGAGCGTATTGGCTAATTTGAAAATATAAAACGTATAAACCACATAAACACGCAAAACAAGCAAAACAAACAAATCAAAACAAAATTCAAAACCAAAATAATGTCCAGTCCGAATTATACAATCCCAAAAAATAGAAAAATGCAAAAAATGTAAATCCTATTCTAGACTAATCCTAAACTACGCTCTATTCCTTTCTCAACCCAGCGTTTTGGGCCTTGATCGTGCGTCGTCTTCAAGTACATGATACTTCTGGGCATTTCCCGGTGAATAAATAAATTCCTTTGGGGCATTCCCCACAAATGAATACAACGTCAATTTCATGCGATAAACTTGAAAACATCCAACATATTCAACATTCCACGCATTCAACCCAACATCAATCCTAAATTTGCCTACCCAACTTAGAATTTTTCTATTTGTCTCGACCTAAAACATGCCGCTATTAAGTTCGAATAGCGTTCGTTACAAGTCAAACAATAACCCATGAATCAAACCAACCAAAATTTACCTTTTATCAAGTTTCAATTTCCATCCCACTTATTCTTAATCAATT
>NC_061114.1:204650344-204667975 GCF_002878395.1 Capsicum annuum
CAAGTTCAATATAAGAATCAACCAATCAAGCCACGATAATCATAGAAGCTCAAACACGCTCAATATTCATATCATTGACCCATCACGAATCAACAATCATCACGACATCAAATATCACATTACGATAAAAATAGAAAGAAATTAAGTTGAAAAATCGGACCTCATTTTTAATTTCAACTCACTGAATTGTGCGAACAAAGCCACTGACCTCAGGACCTCGATTTAACGAACTTAAAACGGATCTACCAACTCGAACACACCCGAAATTAAAATCTACCCAAATGAACTGACTAACCCATTTCAATTAGTGGTTTTTCGATTGGGGTTTTGGTCAGATTTCGATAGGCGTGGTGTTTTCCGGCGAACCCATTGCTGGAACAGTGACGAATGTAGGGGTTCACTTCTCTCTCAACACTCTATTTTCCAAATTTGAAACTCAAGTCCCGAACAACTAATTGGATAGTCAAAATCGAACCCAACTCGGGACTTTGGACTAGCGTTCGGCGATAAAAATGGGACGCCGATCTGTTGGCACTTTTTGGTGGGTTCACGCTATTTTTTGACGATGACAAAGGTTGCTGAAATAGTAGCGTGATAGGGATGATTTCTTTTCTCCTCCCTCGACCTCTTACTGTATTCTCTCCGCATTTCTCTCATATCCAATCTCTCTTCTCTCTGTTTGTGATATGGATATATATTACCTATGTGATGAGGATCTGTGTGGTGTATGTATTGTTAATATTTATGATGAGGTGAGTGGGAATTGAGATTGTGAGAGGCCTATGTGTATGTCTATGGCGTGAGGTTAGTGAAAAAAAATCCTGTGAGAGTGTATTGTGTTCTCTGTATATTGTTGAGAGAATCCCATGTACTGGTCTATTATTCCCTATATGAATTTGGAAAAATGGAATATCTCAAGTGGGCCCCTCCCTTTTTGTCCTTTTTTTAAGGTTCCTTTCTATGTGTAGTGTATATAATTCTCCCAATGCCAAAAGGTACCCAATTCTGTTATGGTGTCCAAAAATGTGTAAAGGCGTAGGGGGTTGGGTAGGGTAGTGGTGAGGTGGGGTAGGGGTGATTAGGATGGGATAGAATTTGTTAGGATAAGATAAAAATTGTTAGGGGTTGTTATTTTTGTCATTTTATGGGAGGATAATTACATGGTTGAGGATACACGATAGGATAAGGTAAAAAGGTGAAAATTAATCTTTCGGAGGGACAAAATTACTTGTCTACATCATGCTCCTTTGAATGTAAACACACAGTGTTTTCAGACAAAGAAGTAGACAACGAGACAGAATTTTGTCCCGACCTTTATTCAAAAGCACAGAGAAAAAGAAAGGAGGAAAACCAGGTCTTGACTTAGGACATCATTCCTACCCAAGTTATGAAAAAAACCTATCACAGGTACTTCCAAAGGAAGGAGAAGGGCTATACCGATTTGGAGAGTTGAGTGAGGTTCCATCGAGGTTTTGATCCACGGCTCTGTCATTACATCAAAACAAAAATTACAAGTTAAAGCATAAATGAAATTACAAAAATCCTATCTATATAGCTTCTGTTGGGCTCCTGACTTAAGTTTCATCACCCTATTCTTCAGGCGGGTTCCTGCCTATCACTTGTTGCTTGATTTTCAATTGCTTCACCTTGTTGCTTAGCTTTCAACTTCTTCACCATGTTGCTTGACTTTTCATCTTCTTCACTTTGTTGCTTGACTTTTCATCTTCTTCACTTTGTCGCTTAACTTTCCATTTATTCGCCCTGTTTTTTAGGTGGGCTCCTGGAATCACATCAAAACTAGAAAGAAAATTATCCTAAACAAAATTATTGTAAAGAGAAATTTTGTTTGCCAGAAAAGTAAAGTTCCAAAAACAGAAACTAAATTTTTGCCCCAATTTATCGTCAGAAGACTTTTGAGAAAGTCACATCATACCTACTTGCATGTTGCAATGATGAATCAAAACTCTGAACAAGAAATACATCTCTTGAGGGTAAAATTGAATAACCAAGCCTAGGAAGTGTGTCTCTAAAGGATTAAGTGCAATAACTCAACTAGAAAGTACATTTTCTAGAAATCAAGGAAACTGCTAGGAAGTGCATTACCCAAAAGCAAAGTTCAAATTACCCAATCAAAGAAGTGGATCTCCTTACCAATGTTGCTTGAATTATCAAAACAAGAAAGTGCATCTCCTTACCAATGCCGCTTGAATTATTAAAACAAGGAAGTGCGTCTCCTTACCAATGCCGCTTGAATTACTCAAACAAGGAAGTGCGTCTCCTCACAAATATTTCTTGAATTAACCAAACAAGGAAGTGCATCTCCTTACAAATGTTGCTCGAATTGCCCAAGCAAGAAAGTGCGTCTCCTAACAAATGTTGCTTGAATTAACTAAACAAGGAAGTGCGTCTCCTTACAAATGTCGCTTGAATTATCAAAACAAGAAAGTGTGTCTCCTAAAAAATGCCTTTTGAATTACTCAAACAAGGAAGTGCATCTCCTTACAAATGTTTCTTGAATTAACCAAACAAGGAAGTGCATCTCCTTACCAATGTTGCTTGAATTACCAAAATAAGAAAGTGCGTCTCCTTTGGAAGTGTGTCTCCTTATGATAGCGCTTGAATTACAAAAATAAGAAAGTGTGTCTCCTTATAAATGTTGCTTGAATTGTCCAAAAAAGGAAGTGCGTCCCCTTACAAATGTTGCTGGAATTACCCAAACAAGGAAGTGCGTCTCCTTACAAATGTTGCTGGAATTACCCGAACAAGGAAGTAGGTCTCCTTACAAATGCCGATCGAATTACCAAACAAGAAAGTGTGTCTCCTTATGATAGCGCTTGAATTACCAAAATAAAGAAGTGTGTCTCTTTACAAATGTTGCTTAAATTGTACAAACAAGGAAGTGCGTCCCCTTACAAATGTTGCTGGAATTACCCAAACAAGGAAGTGTGTCTCCTTACAAATGTTGCTGGAATTACCCGAACAAGGAAGTACATCTCCTTACAAATGCCGATCTAATTACCAAACAAGGAAGTGTGTCTCCTTTGGAAGTGCATCTCCTTATGATAGCGCTTGAATTACCAAAATAAGAAAGTGTGTCTCCTTACAAATGTTGCTTGAATTGTCCAAACAAGGAAGTGCGTCCCCTTACAAATGTTGCTGGAATTACCCAAACAAGAAAGTGCGTCTCCTTACAAATGTTGCTGGAATTACCCAAACAAGGAAGTGCATCTCCTTACAAATGCCAATTAAATTACCAAACAAGGAAGTGCGTCTCCTTACAAATATTGCTTGAATTATCAAACAAGGAAGTGCATCTCCTTACAAATGTTGCTTGAATTTCCCACACAAGGAAGTGCATCTCCTTACAAATACCGCTTGAATTACCAAACAAGAAAGTGTGTTTCCTCACAAATGTTGCTGGATTTACCAAATAATGAAGTGCATTTCCTTACAAATATTGCTAAAATTACCCAAACAAAGAAGTGTGTCTCTTTACAAATGTTGCTAGAATTACAAAAACAAGAAAGTGTGTCTCCTTACAAATGCCGCTTGAATTATCATGGGTTTGAATACCAAATATGTGCAGCAACATTGCCTCCTACATTTTTAGAAGTGAGAATATTACAGCCCTTGATGTTTAGGCTTTGAAATCCTTGATTCGAAGGTATCATGTGTTCCTATTTCATACAAAGAAAACTTGTTAAATTAAAAACATGGTGGTTGGTTTGTGGATTTGGATTTTGTGGAAATCGCTGTTGCCCCGATCACATTTAACCTTGCTTCCAACCATTAGCATATGTCATTAACTTACTGCATCACTGACCCAAACTCCGATTATTAGGAGTTCTTCTGAAACAAACACAGTATCTTTGCTTTACCATACTTCTCAGATAAACTCTTTGACCCTTGGTATTTTTATGAATTCCCAGAATTTTCTATTGACACAACTTTCTGCATTCCTTATTTCGGCTCACAATCATGTCTCTTTTATGTGTTGGCCTTTTGTCTTGCTTTCTGCAATTGAAGAAATTGGTAGCCAGTTTTGAAATCTTTTCTCACTTGTTTTGACATAGACTTGACTCAACAACAAGAGAAAAATGGCAATGACTTTTATTTGGATAACAGACTCAAGAAAGATAAACAAAATAAAGAGAAGAAAGAAAAGATAATGAATGTCCCCATTGAAATAAAGAAATAAAAATTTATCTAAAAATGACAGTCAACTCCAAATATTATGCCATGCATTTTGGGTCAGGCTGCCTGATCTTTCCATCCAAACTTTCTACCAATTTTTGTTGAGTTAATGACCTTGAAACTGAGTTGTTTCCTTAGGTCAATTGCATTTAAGACCTCGTTCAGCTAGTGGCGCCTTGGAGGTTTTTTTTTTCCAACAAGCCTCTCTCATTTTTCTCTCAACTCACCATCGCCTTATGGTGCCCATGAGGGTTTTCACCAATGACTCTCATTTTTATCTATCTCAACTTACCATCGCCTTATGATGCCTGTGATGGTTTTCATCGATAAGACTCTCTCATTTTTATTTCTTTCCTGATTTCTTATGCTGAGGAAAATGAGTAGTTCCTAAAATGTGTCATCACATGAATTGCGTGCTTAGCCTTAACATTATAAAAGATTGATCCGAAGGTCTTTCTTTGGTTGTAACTTAGCTTTTGGATATAGCTAGAAAGAAAGGATGACATGGGGCCCAAACGACACTTGAAGTGGGGTAAGACTTACAACTTTTGGAATCGACTCAAACAATGAGGATTAACTCATGCCCCAGTTTCTTTTGACTGGGTGAGGCTAAATTATTTATTTGGTTAGACCAAGCCCTTAGTAGGTCAGCCTACGTATCTCACCCCCGAGAGAGGAGAATCAGGTCATGCGTAGTTCTGATAGTTTGTTCTTTCGCTTTGATTTGATTTTTTGTCCTTTATTCGCTCTTTTCACTTTGCGATTCTTTTTTTCTAACTCTATTTTTCTTGACACTCTTTTTTCTGGAAACATTTTTGTCTCTTTTTTGTAACTTTTGACTTTATCTTTTTACTCGACACTATTCTTTGAACTTTGCTTACTCTATCTTGATTCCAAAAGAGGGTTATGAAAGAAAATAACACTAAGGATCAAATGGGGTAAACAAAGGATGACACAATGTTTAGATAACAGAATAAAATGCCTTCATCATATCAATCCTTGAGAATGCAAGTACATAACATACAATTGAAAGTGAGAGATGAAGATCATTTGCAACATCTTTTTAAGCAGATTGAGTCTGTGCATCACTACTTCTTCTATAAACTCCACCCTTGTTGTACATTCCTCACATCAAATTACTCATACTTTCGTGGAACTGATTATCTTCTTGTTTCTCTTGATTTAGGGATCAGATGTCCACTATTTGACCTAATTGGGACCTCTCTTTCGATCGATGACTAAGTTGTTCTTGTGTTTCTCAAAATAATTTCCTTAACTTGTCACCAAATGTCTCAGCACTCTATCTATTTTATCATATGCTCTCTTTTTCTAACTTTAACCCTCTGATTCAATGTTCATGCTTAAACTGGATTTTAAGATCTAGCTGAAAATTTCACTAGCATGTCATATCACTAGAGTCAACATAAAATGTGCTATGTAAAGAAAACAAACAAACATATATTTAAAACACAAAGTAAAATGGGACACTTCATTTAGTTGAAATAAAAGATAGAAGGGTTTGAACATAAACAACAAAAGGACAAAACAAGATAAATCCCGAACTACTACCCTAAAATAATTCGGACAACAGAAAATAAAACAAAACAAGCTACCAGACCCCTTCCTAGTAAGGAGAGGGGTGACTTCTCAATTGCTCAGCTTGACATCTTAGCTACTAGTTTGCATATCAGTATGACTAGAGTTTTTCTCACTATCAATGTTCTGCACTATGATTGATTTATCTTGAATCATCTTTTCAATTTCTCTTTTCAAAGCATGACAATCTTCAATACTATGACCCTGAATATCAGAATGATATGCGCATCGTACATTAGGATCAAAACTTCTTGAATATGGGTCAAGAGTATACCCAAAGAGAGGAGTGATCATGTCCTGTTGTACCAATCTCTGGAATAAACTTGCATATGACTCTCCAATGGGTGTGAAGCTATCCTTCGACTTCTGTCTCATTTCATTGTTTGGCTTAAATTGGAAACCAGGCCTATAAGGGCTTCGGTATGTATGTGGAGTTAGAGGATGACTGGCAGAGTTGGCGCGCGCTAGTGTAAGTAAGATGGAGGTTGAACATAAGTTTGCGCATTATAAACTTGATATGGAGGTAGGGGAATGGGATATAATGGATTTTGGTAAAGATTCTGTGGAGCTTGGGCATAAACTTGGGTTTGAGCCTGTGGGTAACGATGGTGTGGTCCTCTTTCCCATGCCTGTTGTCCAACTGCAATGGCAGATGCATCTTCCTCATTCTTCTTTTCTCCAACACTTCCCAAACCTTTTTGAATTGCTTGAGTAGTCACTTTCAATGTTCCAAAACTCACAATGCGACCGTTCTTAATTTCATCCTCTACCATCTCTCCCATTTTGAGGACCTCAATAAATGGCTTACCTAATGCAGGTAACAAGTGTTGATAATATTTTTCATCTTGTGCTTGAATAAACACCTCCACTATCTTTCTTTCTTTCATTGGTGGTTTTACTCTAGCAGCTTGTTCGCGCCATCTGATCGCATACTCCCTGAAACTCTCAGTATTCTTCTTTTTTATACCAGTTAGGGATTTTTTGTCAGGTATCAACTCCACATTGTATTGAAATTATTGCACGAATCCATTAGCTAGGTCATCCCAACTAATCCACTTATCAATGTCTTGATCAACAAACTATTCCGAAGCTAGGCCTGAAAGACTCTCCCCGAAATAAGCCATGAGTAGTTCTTCCTTCTCTCCAGCGCCCCTTAGCTGGTTCCAATAGTGTCTCAAATATGCTATAGGATCGCCATGTCTATCATACTTCTCAAACTTTGGCATTTTAAAATCAAAAGGAAGATGTACACCTGGAAACATGCACAGATCTTTATATGAGACACTTTTGTACCCCACAAGTCCTTGCAAGTTTTTCATAGTTAGTTCCAAACTTCTCAATTTTCTGGCCATTTCCTCTTGTTCTTCTGTTATAACAGGCTTCTCAGTATTTGGAGGAAATTCAGGCAGTTGAGGGTAGTCGTAAGGACCAGTCGACTTAAATGTGGGCTCGGGAGCATAATGCTGATCAGTATAAATATTCAATACAGGGTTCCTTGTAGAGTGAGAAATCACAACCGTTGGATTGACATTAAAAGCAGGAGCTTCAAACAGGAGTGGGGCTGCAAAAGCATGAATAGCAGTCGGAGCCGAGCATGTGGTAATTTTGTATTGAGGAGTATGGAAATAAATATTGGAAGTGTTTGAATACTGTTGCCCCGGAGTAGGTCTTGATACATGTTGTGGCGTGTCGACCAAAATAAGAAATTGTGCATGTGACACTGGAGGCAAACTAGAAAGATATTCTAGATTATCTGCGGGAAATGGAGGAGGCGGCAACCCATTAGCCCAAGCTCGATGCATTTCTATCATTTGCTGCCTCAATTTTCCAATCTCTTCATTAGCTCCTACATTCTCATTCCCTAAACTCCCTAGCTAATTAGTGACAACAAACTCGGTATCCTTGTTGGCCATAACTTTCTCTGTGACTTGGAGCAATATGGAGGACCAGCCAAAATGCCACAAACCAACCACCTTAAACTAACTGGACAAGAGATAGCAAATGCGTTAGAGTTCAACGATTTTTCAAAACCTTTTTTTTTTTTTCTTGAAAAAAATCACCGAACCCTAGAAGGGCGCCTACGTATCTCACCCCCAAAAGGGGATAATTAGGTGTGCGTAGTTTGTGAAGTTTTGCCAAAATGGCCAATTAAACTCTTTTTTCTTTCTTGAAACAAAGTGTCAAAAGAATTGACGAAAATCTTTTTCCATTTTTTTAGGTTTAAATCTCTATACAAAATGAAACCTGTGATTACCAAAGAAAAATATTTTTGGGTTTTCGATTTTTGAATTTCATGTGAAAATGAAACTTGAACCTATTAAATGAAAATCTTTTTGTAGTTTTCTTTTAAAGACGTATATGAAACGCCTACTCTAAATGGAGAGTGAAGAAATATTTTTGGATTTTTTAAATAACATCTCCGAACAAACAATACGCTGCCTACGTATCTCACTCCCGAAAGAGGAGAATCAGGGGTGCGCAGTTCATCTAGATTGGACAATTAATGATTAAATAACAGGCTAGACCCTAACTTAAGAGACACGACCAAAGATAGACGATGAACCATGTTAGTAAAATCTTTTGAGTTTTCATTTTGATACTTCACAGAAAAATGACATCAACAACTATGAAAGAAAAATCTTTTTGGTATTTTCGTTATACGAAATGTAAAAAATTTCTAACATTTTTTTTTTGCATTTTTCTTTTATAAACACATCCTATGAATGAAAAAATCTTTTTGAAGTTTTCGAATTGTGAAATGCATGCTAAACGAGACAAAGGAAAATCTTTTTGATGTTTTTGAGAAAATGAGTGCGAAAGGTAAAAAATTCCTTTTGAATTTTGGAATTGTGAAAAATAAAAGCCGTTAAAAACTCTAAAAACTACGAAACTCTTTTTTTTTCTTGGTTTTGTCATTACCCACACACTTTACTTCTAATACATGTTTTTCCCAAATCAGTCCGTCAAATGACAACGTTATCCTCAAAGATGCAACATTTAGCACGTAGGGATGCTTTAGAGGTGAGTCTCCTACAAAGG
Organism: Capsicum annuum; assembly: GCF_002878395.1. Lineage (NCBI taxonomy): Eukaryota > Viridiplantae > Streptophyta > Magnoliopsida > Solanales > Solanaceae > Capsicum > Capsicum annuum. The sequence goes on from NC_061114.1 coordinate 204,659,174, forward strand.
ACCAAGTGGGCCCCGCTAGGTCTCAATATGATGCACATAAGCATGACCTAAAGGCTGACCTACGTTGGGGTTCACTAATAAGGCTGTTCGAGGGAGTGTATGGTCGATAGTGGCTGCGACAGCTTTCCACCTACTCCATAACACCGACGGCTCCCCTCCTAAAATAAGGGTGACTCAACTAGAGATCGTGTACAACACGTGTAATACAGGCTTGTTGCAGAAAGAAGGCCTGGGGGTAGACACATGATGCCAAATATAAAAGCGGTAACACATAAGATAAATATTGTACACAAAGAGCACGAAAACATTCCACAATGATAAAACAATAACACAAAATAGCACAAACAAATTATTTATACACCTATAGTGCCAAACAAAGCCGATACGACTCCAAAATAAGCTCAAATTCTGAACAATTCTCCAGCAAAGTCGCCAGAGCTGTCACACACCTTTTTCGTACTCCAAAAGATTTCATTTTAGATTGAAAGGGTTTGTATTATTAAAGTGACAAAAGATTAAAAATTTGTTTCGAAAAGGACTTTTTACATTTAAACTCAGAGTCGCCATTTAACATAAATCGGGTGTGCCAAGTCACCTTTGAAAATCCTTTTCAAAAATAGTTTGACTCTATAAACTGATTCGCGAACAGAGATTCCGGCTAAGGAATTCTGTTGACCGAGGAGAAGGAGTTAGGCACCTCTCGATCCTGTGGTTCGACCACGGTCGCTTGGTAGAGCGTATCGGCTAACTTGACAATATAAAACGTATAAACCACATAAACACACAAAACAAGCAAAACAAACAAATCAAAACAAAATTCAAAACCAAAATAATGTCCAGTCCGAATTATACAATCCCCAAAAATAGAAAAATGCAAAAAATGTAAATCCTATTCTAGACTAATCCTAAACTACGCTCCATTCCTTTCTCCACCTAGTGTTTCGGGCCTTGATCATGCGTCGTCTTCAAGTACATGATACTTCGGGGTATTCCCCGGTGAATAAATAAATTCCTTTGGGGCATTCCCTGCAAATGAATACAACGTCAATTTCATGCGATAAACTTAAAAACATCCAACACATTCAACATTCCACGCATTCAACCCAACATCAATCCTAAATTTGCCTACCCAACTTAGAATTCGTCTATTTGTCCCGACCTAAAACAAGCCGCTATCAAGTTTGAATAGCGTTCGTTTCAAGTCAAACAATAACCCATGAATCAAACCAACCAAAATTCACCTTTTATCAAGTTTCAATTTCCATCCCACTTATTCTTAATCAATTAACCAAGTTCAATATAAGAATCAACCAATCAAGCCACGATAATCATAGAAACTCAAACACGCTCAAAATTCATATCATCTACCCATCATGAATCAACAAACATCACGATATCAAACATCACATTACAATAAAAATAGAAAGAAATTGAGTTGAAAAATTGGACCTCGTTTTTTATTTCAACTCACTGAATTGTGCGAACAAATTCACTAACCTCAGAACCTCGATTCAACGAACTCAACACGGATCTACCAACTCAAACACACCCAAAATTAGAACCGACCCAAACAAACTGACTGACCCATTTCAATTAGTGGTTTTTCGATTGAGTTTTGGTTAGATTTCGATAGACGTGGTGTTTTTTGGCGAACCCATCGCTGGAACAGTGACGAATGCAGGGGTTCACTTCTCTCTCAACACTATGTTTTCCAAATTTGAAACTCAATTCCTGAAAAACTGATTGGATAGTCAAAATCAAACCCAACTCAGGACTTTGGACTAGGGTTCGACGATAAAAATGGAACACTGATCTGTTGGCACTTTTCGGTGGGTTTATGCCGTTTTTCGGCGATAACAAAGGTCGCCGGAACAGTAGCATGACAGGGACGATTTCTTTTCTCCTCCCTCGACCTCTCACTGCATTCTCTCCGTGTTTCTCTCATACCCAATCTCTCTTCTCTCTATTTTTGATGTGGATATATATTACCTAAGTGATGAAGGATCTATGTGGTGTATGTATTGTTAATGTATATGATGAGGTGAGTGGGAATTAAGATTGACAGAGGACTATGTGTATGTCTATGGCGTGAGTTTAGTGAAAAAAAATCCTGTGAGAGTGTATTGTGTTCTCTGTATATTGTTGAGAGAATCCCATGTACTGGTCTATTATTCCCTATATGAATTTGGAAAAATGGAATATCACAAGTGGCCCCCTCTTTTTTTGTCCATTTTTGAAGGTTCCTTTCTATGTGCAGTGTATATAATTCTCCCAATGCCAAAAGGTACCCAATTCTGTTATGGTGTCCAAAAATGTGTAAAGACATACAGGGGTTGGGTAGGGTAGTGGTGAGGTAGGGTAGGGGTGGTTAGGATGGGATAGAATTTGTTAGGATAAGATAAAAATTGTTAGGGGTTGTTATTTTTGTCATTTTATGGGAGGATAATTACATGGTTGAGGATACACGATAGGATAAGGTAAAAAGGTGAAAATTAATCTTTCAGAGGGACAAAATTACGTGTCTACACAAACCAATCGGCACCTAATCATACATGACCATATGTCAATGGAAGAATATCGCACCACACCTCCCCATGGCATTCAAATTGGGAGAAGACAACTTTGACCCTCTCGGTAACCTTAAACCCATCCATGAAGTATGGAACAAGTATAGGCTTGAGAAATAACCCCTAGTAGTCAACCATGGATGGAAAGATGTAGTTTCTATAGTACCTATCATTTAACACAACGAGGTACCCCGATATCCCATAAATGGTCACCTTTCCGAAGTGTACACTCCTTCTTAAATCAATTTTGTAAAGCACACGAGTACCCCTAAATTTTGGAGATGCATACCCTCTTTTTCTCGTTGGACAACCTCTACTAGAGCTAGTATAACCATTCACACTATATCAACCTTGATAAGAAGTACTACAAGGTGGAGAATATGAATCTTTACACTTCTCATGTGTACTCTCATCATAGCTCTCATAAGCTTTGCGAACGAAAGGGTTATACCTAACACCAAATCTAGGTTCGGAGTGAGAAGTGTAAGACTCCTTACATGCCCCAACTTCATCATAAGATCCATCGCGAGGTCCTACATCATCTCCAAAGTCACCATAAGCACTAGACACTTCATTCACCTTATTATCTCCCACAAAATCGTAACTCTCAAACCTGACCAAGTTTTGATCATGGCTATTTTCATAGCCTCCGCAATCTCCCTCAACTTCGTAACCATAAAACCCCTTACTACAATCATATTCTCCCATGTTGTAGTCAAAATAACCGACTATCAAAGACATGTTCCCCTTATATCACCTTTGTACCTACACAGTGAACAAACAAGATTAGTAGTAAAAGCTCCTCACCAACACTCATATACACCCACCTTTGTGATTCTCACAATTGGAGTGACGAATATTGAAAGTTGCTTATACTCCGATAGTCAATGGGATGTCAATTCTACTTGAAGACCGGGATAGATTCTTGTTTGATCGACTCAAGACACATAAAATAACGCTAACACAAAGAACGTACTCAAAAACTAATTTACAACTTAGTAGGTATTTACTAGTTGCCGATTAGTATAAGAGAACAAAGTTGAAACCAATGGAACAAATAAAAGAAACTAGGAATTCCAATTCTTGAGCTTATGATGATGTGGAACTCGACTATTGGTCATTGGGATGTTGTTGAAGTTGAAAATTTTTTGTTTCAAAAATTTAGTTGTTTACTTTCACATTTGGAAGAAAAAGTGTAGGCTAAGGTATAGGCAAACAAGGTCTTAGAATCCCTTTTCATGATTCAAAAAGTCTTTCACCTACTTGCACTAATTTGGCAATACAACCTTTTTGGATGTCTTGTCCCCTTTCCCCTTTTGGACAACCTAGAAAAGTGGTCTTACTCTTTTGTAGTAACTAGATTTTTAGGATGTCTTTTGTTCTTTTACCACTTTGGTGATATATTGAAGATATTTCCAAGACAAAAAAAATTCTCACTCTTCTTTTCCTGTTTCAAGATCAAACAACCCTTTGAAACTACTTGTTCAACATAACAAGATGAACTCCAAGAACAACAACAACAAGTCGTCCAACAATTACCACCACACAACTTGAAACTTAGCTCAAGAACTTGGATTAAGACTCAAGGAGTGTTAGAGAGAAAGAAAACCAATACAAGAAACAACTAACACAAGCAAAACACACACAAATCTCGGCCAAAACAACAACGACAACACAATTTCGGCCAAGACACAAAAATGGATAGATTTGCTTCTTTTTGATTTTTCAGTTTTCTAACCTTTTTTTTTTTAATTTTCAAGATTACGAGCCTAAGATTGATCTTGTGGGAACAATATCAAGCCATGCTCTGATACCAAATGATACAAGAATGACCACAAAAGGCACAAAAACTACACAAAATAGTCTACAAATTAAGAGCAACCTGAGGACCCCTTTGAGAGCTAGTTTCAGCCAACAACAACAACACAAATATCACGAGTTTACAAGGTGTTTTAACACCAAAACAGAAACAATACAACAAGAAAAAGATGAACACAATGAATACAAAATTCAGATTCAACAAGAACAAATGGTTACAAGATACAACAACTAACACAATTGCAAGAAAGGTAAAGATAGATAGTGAGACATAGATTATTACAAAGATTAGGAACTAAAGAGTATATTAAACTCAAAAACTCCTAATGAATGTAAAAACAACACCACACTCTTACAGTGACCGCCAAGGGAATTAACTCACCTCAAGATCCACCATTTTCAAGCAAAGATCAATATTGGCTTTTCTAAGACCTAAACTACAATGGCTAATCTAAGCCCTAACTAAGAACTACACTAAGGTGGTCGAATCTTAAGAGAGAGGATTTTCAGTGTCTCATATTTTCATCCTTAAATAACTAATAAGAGAAGACCTAAAATGCCCTATTTATAGTATATTACAAAAGAAGACAAAATGACTACACTATCCTTAATGATTGGGGCGGCCATGGAGTGCATTTTGGGCAGAGTGAAGTGACCAAAACATCCTCAATGAAGATGACTCCAAAATTGTGAGCTATTAAGTATCCAAAGCCGTGAGTCCTCAAGTCTTCAATGCTCCAAGCAATCTTTCACTCATGGCCTTGATGTATGATATGCTCAATGGTAGGCTCAAAATGGGTCCTCCATGCATGTTATCGTATCCTCGAGGTGACCAAGTCTTGAGCCTCTATGTGTTAGCCTCCAAAGATGTCATCAAAAGATAAGATGACCATTTTTCCCATATCAGCACCTCACCGCGATGCGGTGCTTATCGTGATGCCCTTCTATTTTCACTAAAATTATCATAACTTCTCAACCGAGTATGGATTAAGGTGAAATTGATATCGTTGGGAAGCTAATTCAATTATCTACAATTTGGTGGGTTTAGAGCTGGAAAATTCTACACTTATCAAGAGTTATTCATTTTTAAAGTTATCCCTTTACATTCTAGGAGCTAAATTGAGCTAAGTAAAAGTACGGGGTATTACAATATCTCCCCCTTGGGCACATTCATCCTCGAATAAGACTAATTAAACTGACGATACTGAGGGACTGAGGCAATATGCTAGCATGTACAACTGAAACAAACTGCATGACTGAATCTAATCTAACTCATATTGAGCGACTGAACTAATCTACGAATGCATGAATTTTCATGAAGACAGCTCTATAGCTGAATCTGAGACTGGAAAAAAAAAACTGAATTAAGGAGGATTGTTATCTTAAGCTGAATCTGAGTTCGTGGATAAAAGGTGAGGATACTTGGTATGCATGTCTGCTTCTGCTTCCCATGTAGCACCCTCAACAGACTGATTTTTCCACAGAACTTTGACCAAGGGAACTTCTTTGTTCTTTAGTCTATGGGTCTATTGATCAAGAATCTCTACAGGAACTTCTTCATATGAAAGGCTATTCTGAATATTTGTGCTTTCTAGAGGGACTACAACAGCTGAATCGTCCATGCACTTCTTCAATAAGGATACATGGAACACTGGATGAACTGCTGACAAGTGTTATACGCTACCTTCCTCACATGACTGAAAATCCTGTAGGGACCCACATATCGAGGACTAAGCTTCCCTTTTTTGCCAAATCTCTTCACCCACTTCATGGGTGAAATCTTCAAATAAACAAGATCATCTACTTCAAACTCAATATCTCTTTTTCTTACGTCTGCATAAGAGTTTTGACGAGTTTGAGTTGCTTTTAATCTCTCTCAAATCAACTAAACTTTTTCCATGGCTTTAAACACCATATCTTTTAACTTTTTCTTCACTGAACGAGCAATTTAATTTCTTCGTTTCCTGCTTTGTAGCGTGGTTAGGCAGAAACTTTTGCCTTTGATAACTTTTGGTGCCTCAGGTAAATGTGCAAAGCCCCTATAATTTATAGGAAAAATTACAGAAACTAGCAATCCTTAATACTATAATTACAATAAATAGCAACACTTTTTCAAAATTACAACTTATAGCAAAAGTAGTAATATTTTACCCACTTCATAGTAATAAAAGAATATGTATTTTGCAGTTGTGCCTATGTATTTATGAGTAATACATATATATTTGTATATATATTTATATAGCAACATTTTACTTAAATACAAATACAATTTGCTATTTTTCGTAATTATGAAACTGTTGCTATAAAAGTTACAATTAAGGCTACAGAGTTACTATTTCTGAAATTTTTCCTAATTCATATATATAATATTTCCTATTCCATTTTGATTTTGGACTGAAAGGCACACCTTTTCTCCTTTTCCTTTTTAAATCAGCTTTAGCCCAATACCCCAAATTTTTCTTTTTTCTTTCCTTATACAATAATAATTACTCACTAATTATAATTTGGGGTATTACATTCTCCCCACCTTAAGAAATTCGGTCCCCGAATTTAGAGTAAGTGCATACCTGAATACTAAAATAAGTGAGGGTACTTGAGTCTCATGTCCTTTTCTGACTCCCACGTAGCTTTTTCAATGGTATGGTTCTTCTATAAGACTTTCACGGACACAAACTCTTTTGATCGTAACTTTCTTACTTGTCGATCAATAATAGCCACTGATCCCTCCTCATAGGTTAAGTACTCATCAAGTTGCAAGGTCAATGCTTCGAGCACACTAGATCAATCTGATATACACTTTCTTATCATAGAGACATGAACCACTGGATGAATGAAGGACATCTCAGGAGGAAGTGCTAAATGATAAGCCACACCTCATACTCAATCAAATATCTCATATGGTCTTATATATCTCAGAATTAATTTACCTTTTTTCTCGAATCTCATCACACCCTTCATATAGGAGACTCGTAGGAATACCTTGCCCCCAATTGGGAACACTAGATTTCTTCTCCTTTTATCTGCCTAAGAATTCTGTCAACTTGAGCTGTGAGCAACATTTGTCTAATCAATTATACCCTGTCTAATAGCTTTCTATACCCAGTCTAGTCCTAAAAGCTTAGTCTTTCAGACTTTAAAACAGTCGATAGGAGAACGATATCAACACCATACAAGGCTTCATATGGAGCTATCTGAATACTTGACTAAAAATTATTATTGTAAGCAAATTCAGCTAATGGTAAGTAAGTATCCCAACTACCTTCCAAAAGAAGAATGCAAGCTCTCAACATGTCTTCCAAGATACTTGTGTGGGTGCTCTAATTGTCTGTTTCAGGTGAAATGACAATACTAACATATACTTGTGTTCCCAATGCTAGAAACAAAGTAACAACATCATCATTCTTTTTGTTTTCAATAAGACTTCATTAAATCACAATACATAATAGTAGGTCCAGGATTAGGGGTGTCAAATGGGCCAGGCCGGGCCAACTCGGAACCGGCCCTTCCATTTTAACCGGGTTGAGGGCCGGTTAAGGGCCGGTTTTGATGCTAGCCGGGTCGGGCCAGGCCAAACAGTAAAAAAATTAAAACCCACCCTAACCCGGCCCACTTAACCCAACTCAGTCAAACCCACTAAAACCCGGTCAAATCCAGTTAAAAATCGGTCAAACCCGTTTAAAAAATAAATAAATAATACAATATACACTATATACACTCCAATATACAATTACACATATATACGTACCATTCAATATATAATTATATATGACTATACGTACTACTTTAAATAAAACATATGCTATAATAGTATAATATATATATACACTACAATATATATATATATATATATATATATATATATATATATATATATATATATATATAAACACACTAATTTATAAAACATATACACATGTATACGTTAAATATATACTACTTTAGAAGATATATACACATATATATGCACCATTCAATATATATGTACTACTTTAAATAAAATATATACTACAATATACATACATACATATATATATATATATATATACAACAATATGTATATATATATAGTTACATACTAATTTACAAAACATATACACTTGTATACTTTAAAGATATACGTCTATAGAAGATATATACACATATATACGCACCATTCAATATATATGTACTACTTTAAATAAAGTATATACTACAATATATATATATATATATATATATATATATATATATATATATACTTACATACTAATTTATAAAACATATACACTTATATACGTTAAATATATACTACTTTAGAAGATATATACACATATATACGCACCATTCAATATATATGTACTGCTTTAAATAAAATATATACTACAATATACCTATATATATACAAATATATATATATATATATATATATATATATATA
>NC_061114.1:204668075-204760687 GCF_002878395.1 Capsicum annuum
TATACGTTAAAGATATACGTCTATAGAAGATATATACACATATATACTCACCATTCAATAATATGTACTACTTTAAATAAAGTATATACTACAATATATATATATACTACTATATATATATATATATATATACTTATATACTAATTTATAAAACATATACACTTGTATACGTTAAAGATATAAGTCTATAGAAGATATAAACACATATATACGCACCATTCAATATATATGTACTACTTTAAATAAAGTATATACAACAATATATATATATATATATATATGTGTGTGTGTGTGTGATAGTTAATTAATAATATATTAGAAGTAATTTTTTAATTTAAACTAGAAATTCATTTTAAATCATTTTAAATCAATATATAGATACTACTTTAAATAAAATATATACTACAATATATATGTATATACTATGTATGTATATGTATATATATATATATATATATATATATATAGTTATATACTAATTTATAAAACATATACACTTGTATACGTTAAATATATACGTCTATAGAAGATATATACACATATATACGCACCATTTAATATGTATATACTACTTTAAATAAAATATATACTACAATATACATATATATGTATTACAATGTATAGATGGTTATATTATACTAATTTATAAAACATATACACTCGTATATGTATAATATATACATCTATATAAGATATATACACATATATACGCACCAATCAATGTATATGTACTAGTTAAAATAAAATATATACTACAATATACATGGATTACAATACATAGATAGTTATATTATACTAATTTATTAAACATATACACTTGTATACGTTAAATATATACATCTATATAAGATATATACACGTGTATACATTTTCTTGACATTTAACTTTAAATTCTCTAATTCTCGATCTACGATTATTTCCTTGAATAAAAACAACGGCAAGACGAATTTTTTTAATATAAAGCTCAAAAAACTCAAGACCATCTTTTACAATTAAATTATATATATGACATGCGCACTTAATATGAAAAATTTCAGGCAAGGGCGGAGATAGCGTAGATTTTATTTTTGTTATAGCAGTCTTGTTGTTAGAAGCATTATCAAAAGCAATATATAAAATTTTATTTTCGATACCATAATATCCGTCAATTTTAACAATAGAATCAGCAATAAATTGTCCAGTATGTTTACGATCTTCATCATATAAAAAAACAAGAATACATTTTTGCATCACGAAATTACTATCCATCCAATAACAAGTAACGGTTAAATAATCATTTTTATTTACAGCACGACCAAGTTCAGAAGTTAGGGACAATCTACATTGAATATTTTTTAACAATGTTGATAAATAAAAACAATATTGTGAATGGAGTCTAAAAATATCAGACCGACAAGTAGTTCTAGGAATACCGTTAAACATAAGATTATAAATTGCTTGTATATAACGAATAAAGGCATCAGAAGAAGGAAAACTAAAAGGCAAACAACCCACAGCTACCATTTTAGCTATTTCTTCCCGGTCCCTCAATTTATTATACTTCTTCGCTACGTAATCGGTTGTTGGGTCCATTCTAGTTTGCGTTGGCCCACCAACATCCCCACCACCTTTTGCAATATTTAACTCTCTTTTGTGATCTTCAGCTACATGTCTCATTAACGTACCCGTACCCCCTTGCTTGCCTCCACTTCTATGCTTATATATTTGTTGACAAATATTGCATTACATCTCAATATCTGATATACGTTCAAAAAATTTCCATGCAATACTAGTTCTTTTAAGAGGTCTTGGGGCACTGGGAGGACGGTGAGGGAGATTAACCGATTGAGATCTAACGTTAGCATCTCCTACTGCGGGTGTCTCAGCAATATTTTCATTATCTTCGTCTAAATTAACCGCATCTACTTCATTTTCTTCTTCTATACCGTAATTTTCCTGAGCTTCTACATAATCTATATCGTGAGCACCTACACCTATTTCTTCCTCAAAAGATGTATCAAGTGGTACCGGAGGCGAAGACACACGGGTATATCTACTACTTGAACTACCTCTACCGCTAGTAATTCGCTTTTTACTACCACTACCGCTTCCAGGACAAAAAATTTTAATACCTTTAGTAGCGAGGTTTCTTAATTTCTCCATAATATAAATTAAATTAAACTAAAAATATTCTAAATACACAAATATAATAAAATTAAATATTAAACAATTAATACAATAAATAAAAATTAAACGTATTGCGACTTTAGAAACTTCCGCTCGTACTTTGTAAACGAAAAATTAAAAAATTAAAGTGAACACTTTAAGAAATTAAATACATTGAATATTTGAGAATTGAGAATTGAGATTTGAGAGAGAATGAGATTTGAGAGAGTGAAAAATTGTGTGAAAAATAAATTGAAGTTGTAGGGTATTTATAGAATTTTTTTGGGATCAAAAAATATTTTTTAAAGTTTTTTTTTTTTTTTTAAATAAATGGGCCCAAACTAGCCATTTAGACCCAAAAACGGCTATATAGCCGTTGGGCCAACGGCTAGTTTGGCCCAAAATCTTTTTTTTTTTTTTTTAAAAAGGTATTCGGGTCGGGCCGAGCCGGTTAACCAGCGGGCCTGGACCGGACTTGGTCCGGGCCTATTAACCAGCGGGCCTGGATCGGGCTTGGTCCGAGCAGAGTTAGCCGGGCCCATTTAAAAAAAATAACCGGCCCGGGACCCGGAACCCTAAAGCCCTAGGGCTCACCGGGCCGGGTCAAACCAGGCTAGATTACTTACAAGGGTCGGGTCGGGTCAGGCCGGGTCGGGTTGGCCCACTTGACACCCCTATCCAGGATACATAAAGTATCTAAGTTAAAGAACTCCTCAAAAATAGATTGTCTCTATCTATATCTATTACACATAACTGGCCACTTAATCAGAGCACACCATTACTATCAATAGCGATATCCTTTCTTTTACCAGCTAGGACCATAAGTCAATATATATATAACTTTCATCATCATATTGAGTGGCTTATATGTGTTCTACTGATGAAGACTTGCTTGAATACAATGTCCTTGAATTACCCACTCCAATTGGTGCATGAACCTTCTGGTTTATGCATATATTTAGCCAAAAGCCTCTTCACAGAAGTCATATATGACAGAAAGCACCTAGATTTCCTGCTCAAAGAATAAGCACAATATTGACCTTTCCAGAATATTGAAACATAATAAAATCATTATATTTAAGTAATTTCATCCATCGGCGTTGCTAAAAACTTAGGTCTTTATACTAGAAAATGTAATTCAGACACTGCTTTCATCGAATTCCATGTTCTATAACCATAACCCTCTTATTTTATTGATCTTAAAGATAAAATAAAATAAATTTATGCCTCCAACAATCTCACAAGTTTAACCCTAGAAGTAGCATCTCAAAATCTTTAGAGTAGATACCAATGAAACCATCTTTAAGTCATGAATAGCATCGTTCTTTTATGCCTTTTCAATAAATATCACATGATTACCCTATATGAGAGCACATCCTAACCACATCCATGAAGCACTATAGAATACCGTGAATCCTCTATAACCATATAGTCAGGCTAGCATCGATGTGTGGTCACTTATGTCTTGAACTTCTTAAGGGTCTCTTCACATTCCTCCACCCATAAGACTTTGTAAAATTTCTTTCGTTTAACTGGTCAGTTACGATAGTTATCTAGATAAGTCCTTCCAGAAAAAAAAACAATCTTCTATAGATGGTAAGGTCCAAGAAGTTGTGCATTGTATAGAATTAGTGGATTTTGGTCATCTAAGAATTGCTTACATCTCCTTAGGATCCACTATGATAGACACCTAGGTACATTTGCAGCCAAGAAACGGATTTGAGTCTATCCAAACTCACACTTGAAGAAATTGACCTAAAGTTGATGTTCTTGTAATGTCTAAAACATTGTCTCAACATAACCCTCATTTTCTTCCTGAATAAATCGGAATATAATGAACAACATTGGCACCAATATATCAAGAAATGTCTTGCACATCCTACTTGCTAAATCCATGAGTGTAATTGAAGCATTGGCCATTTTAAAAGATCACAAGGAACTTATGATACGTGTATTGAGTCCTGAAGACTTTTCTCCCTTTTTCTTTTGGAATATTCTACTCTCCTATTTTAAGTTGATGATAACCATACTGAAGATCATTTAAAAAAAAAAAACTACCTACAAGTGACCTAACACATCATTATGAAGCCATGGCAACTTAATACATATTATTACCTTGTTCAATGGTCCACCAATTGTTTCCTTATTTCTTTCCATTTTATAAGTGTCATACGATAGAGAGGTATCAATATAGGCCAGAGTCCAGGGATCAGGTGTCAAATTATTACCAAATATACTTCTTATATAAGTGATAATCATGAAAAATCCATAAGAAATACATCATCTAATCTGCTCATTAATAGCACCTTTCCAGTAGAGTGCACCATTTCTTTTACCATAGATAGGGAAGCATAACAATTTTTTTTCTTCCTGAGTCGCTAAGTCGTCATTATAAAAAGATATCACATGGCCCACCTCTGTAACTCCCTTTTGCGTTTCCCTCTTTAAAAGAAAATGGAATCATTGGTTTTTTCAAACATCTATTCTCTCCAAACAACTGAAAGTACTTTAGCAAGCAGATAACTCATCCAAATCCTACAACATGTCCAAATTAATCATATAAATACAACATGAGGTCACTTCCCTCAACTTGAGTCCAACAAGCATTATATACATGTCAGGTAAAAAGTTTCACAGAAGTAACAACCAATAAAGTATTGCCCAGTGACTTAGTGTTCATAATTTCCAACTCTTCAACTTACACCAAAGTTCCATAGAAAGTTTTTCCCTCTTGGATTAATACTTGATTGCCCAGTTCTCACGTTACATAGTTCCAATCCTAAAAAAATATTAACCACCTCAAGTAGCTTAAAAGTCTTCATATATGGAGATATTCAACGGGCTAACGAACCCTCCAGCAAACCTAAAATACTTCATAAAAAAATAAGAAGAAAGCATATCTAGCCTGTCAAAAATTTGGGACCAACCCTCACTTTAATCCATCAGTTGCACAATTTCTGAAACTCCCCAATCCAGTTACACAATTTCAACTATCAAGAAAGAGCCAATGCATAAGTAGCTTACAAACCGTCTCAAGTCAGCGCTATTGCTCAGGTTGAAATTCCTTATAATGTGATATCATATCAAGTATCTGATCATATCCTCCAGTATGTAAGTTAGCTCCACGGATCTCTCACTAAAACATCCAACAACTTGAAAACTCTTAAATATTTTATCAAACATCTGAGAACCTATAGATTAACTTGATGCTATCAGTTTATTAGTACCGTCAAGAATACATCATTTCTAGACAAATTCAAGTTTTTGTAGGTGTCTAAAGCGGTTCTTGGCCCTATCTTGTGGCCAAAGTCTCCTCTTGTGTCCATTAGTCTCTCTGGTTCATTATGAAAAGGTAAGTGTCTTAACAGTAACACTCTGATGTTGCTACTATGGTGGCAGAGAAGCTTTCTTTCGAGGAAGTAGATATATTACATGTCACATAAGTATAAGGAAATCCTTTGTAGTGGCATAACAACCACTTTCTTGGAATTTTTCAGCTACACTTGTTTGTTCCTTTTAATTGGATGCGACTAGTGTTTACCAAAGTGGACCTTGATGCCTTCGGAACCTTTGGATATACTTGTTAGTGTAAGATCGAGATCAATACATGTAATAGAAAGACCAGTAATGCTAAATTCATCTTGTGAATTCTATTTTTCACACACGTAAGGAAGAATAAGAAAGAAATGCGGACACATCCTATCACGCTCTCGCAGAATCACGATTATAGAAATAGCCGAAAACATAATCATAATTGAGATTCTACTACTTTCATGTGCTCCATAGTCACATAATTAACCAAACCTGGCTCTGATACCAACTTTGTCACGACCCAAAATAGGATCATGACCGGCGCTAAGGAGTTTAGGACTCCAAAGCAAGCCTCATCAGAATTCTATAGAAAATCAAATAGAGTTTTCCCTATTTTTGGACCTAACAAGAATTTTTTCCTGTCTCAATTCAACAACAAAACAACCCAACAGCACAACCACTAACACAATTCACCATAGACCATCGACAATTCACCAATACTACTAACTAACAATACGAAAACCATCTCCAAAGATGAGAGAAAATTCAATATTCAACAAATCCAAAATAACGAAAAAGTACTCAAAACTCTAAAAACATGACTATGGAGCGAACTACGAGTTTCGAGAAAAAGAAACATAATGAATAAATAAACTATAGCCCCCACGAACAATTGCGGAGCTCACCAGGAATATGCTACTCGGATCCCCTAGCCAACCCGACCCTCACCGTCATTTGTGTTCTCTAAAAAATAATAGCAAGGAGTGAGACGCTAGCTCAGTGAGTAATAACACTTAACCACAACCATTTTAATGGGGACAAGTTAAAAAACATCATGAATAAAAGCTCTTTTAGAAAACAGTAACAATAAATAATATCAATGTTTCATGTAAGCCAAGTGAACCAATAGTTCAGTAATAGACTCAAAAAAACATCATATCATATCAAATATACATATATGAGAGGTTTTCAAGAATGAATCATGTAATCAGTGTGACATTCTTATTTATTAAGAATAACCCATAATAGTGGATCCCTCATAAAGGAGTCTCATATCATATCAGTAACAGTATGCTAGTTCCATCTTCCCACTAGCGAGGGCTATAACATTCATTAGTAAATACAAGGTGCATCAGGTCTAACGATCCAGCCGTTAGATACGGGATTCAATCAAGGTCTACTCCCATTCATAAATTCTTCGAAAATAATAGGATATTAGTATGAAAACATCTTTCAGAATAGAATATAACTTTAAAATTCATATCAATAATAATACATGTAAACTTGAATAAAACATATATCAAAAATACTTATTCCTCATGAAAGTGCAGAATATTCACAATTGTAATATCATATCTCAAATAACCATATCAATATCATATTAAGTAAAGAACTTGTCCCACGTACAAATTTTCAAAGCATTCAATAACTCTTGTTTTCATCAAAACATGGTATAAATATGCAATTTACGAAATATAAATTGTGGCAAAATTACTACTCACAGTACTCTTGTCAAAATACCAATTTGTCACCTCGAATGGTTCGTATCGCTTTTTTGGATCAAACCTATAATCACATCATATCCATTCTTGAGTTAATTCTTTTATTTTGGACTAACTCATGATAAAATTAGACTACCCAACCTTCAAGGTTTCATGACATCCTTCTATTTCTCAAACTTTGTATCTAAAATAAACCTTATTACCCAAAATTCTTGTCTTTAGTAATTAAATTTCAATACCCAAATCAAATTAACTTGACTAAAATTTACAATAAATATGTAGGAACAAATTTATCCTAAGCCCGGAAGAAATTTTCAATTAAAATCTTTAAACTTTTTCTTCACTAAACGAGAAATTTAATTTCTTCATTTCCTGCTTTGTAGCGTGGTTAGGCAGAAACTTTTGCCTTACATAACTTTTGGTGCCTCAGGTAAATGTACAAAGCCCTTATAATTTATATATTTAATATTTCCTATTCCTCTTTGATTTTGGGCAGAAAGGCACTCCTTTTCCTTTTTAAATTGGATTTAGCCCAATACCTCAAATTCTTTTATTTTTCCTTTTCTTGCACAATAACAATTACTCACTAATTATAATTTGGGGTATTACATGTGGTCATCCCAACTGCCTTTGAAATCAAGAACACATGCCCTCAACATATCCTCTAAGGTCTGAACGGTCCTCTCTGCCTGATCATCTGTCTGTGGATGAAAAGATGAACTGAGATGAACTTGGGTATCAAGACCCTTCTGAAAGGCTTTCCAAAACTGAGAGGTAAACTGAGTACCCTTATCTAAGATGATGGACAAGGGAACTCCATGCAATCTAATTAACTCTCTGATATACAACTTAGCATAATCTTCAACAGTGTAGGACGTGTGAACTGGCAAAAAATAGGCTGATTTGTTCAATCTATCTATAATAACCAAAATCGCATCATGTTGTCGACGTGAATGGGGTAATCCAGTCACAAAGTTATATTCACCTCTTCTTACTTCCAAGTAGGAATACCAAACTCCTACAAAGTGCCACAGGTCATTGGGACTCTACCTTAACCTGTTGAAAAGTCGCACACTTGGCTAAAAATTCTGTGATATCTTTCTTCATACCACTCTACAAATACACTTCCCGCAGATCGCGGTATATCTTGGTAGCTCTGGATAAATAGAGTAACGTGCACCATGCGCTTCTGCCATAATCCGCTACCTTAAATCGTCAACACGTGGCACATATAATCTACTCTGGTATCTCAACACACCATCTCCCTCTTGAGAAATAAGGAGGAACTGCGGCTAACTTTAGACTTGAGAAACTTTCATACAAAGCAAAGAAAGAAATCCAAAAGCATTATATTTCCACTCAATTTTCTAAAATTTCAATATTCTTTAATTATTGTTTTCAAGTTTGTCTTTGTGTGCTACTTCCTATCAATTACATTCTATCTTTGGTGGATTAATAACAAATATAAAGTAGCTGCTTGCCTACCTCAATTCAAACATTTTTATTCAAGAATTTTCACATTATAATTTGTTTAGTTTGGCCTGTCTTGATTGTCTCCAAGTCTAATTGAACACTCATACTATCATACATCACTAATAAACTACAACAAAATAACGCATAATCGAGATTTGAGATATCATAATAATAGCATTAAACATAAAATTTAGACAAAAATTCGATCGAACATTCATCTATCACCTGTATTAAGCAAAAAAAATAATAATATAGTAATAGAAGAAAAACTACAATAAAATAATACGATAATCGAAGTATTAAAATAATAAGACTAAGCCTAACCGTTACAGAGCCCAACTAAACATTCATTTATAACTTGAAATTACAATAAAATAATACAAATAATTGAAATATCAAAGCAAATACTCTTTTAAAACTCTGCACATAAAATTTACATGCAGAAACTAATAGTTAACAGTGCATATATATGTTCACAGAGATACACCTAATACATAATTAAAACAGATCAACCAGACTAAACATTCAACAAAAAGCAATGAATGGGAGATTGACAATATAAAATCAATATAGCTCTGCATTTGCACACATACGAATCATCCAAACAATAATGTTAATAGTAGTAGTAATATAGAATAAAAGACAAACACAACGCTAGCTTAACTATCTAATAAACCTTTATCCAAATCTGATTAAGTACTTCATAACCTTATATCTAAGGCCATATTCGGTAAGATGAAACGAATCATGTCCATTCGATACAACATAACTAATCTAATCACTATTTAATAGAACTCACCCTCAATATTCAGAAATAAAAACTCCTACATGAAAAATGTATGTAACTTTCAAAATAGACCTTTATAATCACATAATTTTCATGCAAGTATTACAATGCATAGGCAAGAAAAAATAAAATAAAAAAGGGCAGTCTCGTACACTAAAGCTATCACTATGCGCGGTGTCTAGAAAAGAGTCCCACCACAAGGGTGTATTGTACGCAGCCTTACCTTGCATTTCTGCCAGAGACTATTTTCAAGGCTTGAAACCGTGACCTCCTGGTCATATGACAACAACTTACCAGTTACTCTAAAGCTCCCCTTCAGGCAAAACAAAATCACCAAGGAAAAAAGGTGTTACAAGACGATAGAAACATATATAATGGATATCTGAATTTAGAGAAAAACTGTTATTGATAAAGAACCCATGATGATTCTATGTACAAACAAAGCACTGAAAATAAAATTGATAATTTGAGTGAAAAAAATAAAGTATTCAGTTATATTATCAGACGAAAGCACAAAAAAACATAGATCTTCGCGAACTAAAATTTTTTGGACATGCTTTGAAAAGATTAAGCCCTAATACGCTAGTTAAGTAGCTTTGATTAAACCCATTAATAACTCAATTTGGAAGATTAAGCCCTCATACGCTAGTTAAGTATCTTTGATTAAATCCATTAATAACTCAACAAAAAAAAACTTGGATCAATTGATTTCATCAAAATCAAAACCTACCAATGATCAACTTCAACTAACAAAAGAAATTACTTTTTCAAATTTAAATCTTTACTTATTAATGACAAAAAGTTGAAGTGAAAGAAGGTTTAAGAAATTATAGTGAACTTTGACATGAAATCTCAGACAAAACTGGAGATCTTTTTACTATTCTCGATATATACTCCATAAAAATCTTAAATCTAATAGGCAGGAAAATTAAATTGATACATAACTCTCAAAGTAGCTGGCAACTTACCTCAATTTTTCTTTATTCGATGATCTTTATATTAGAATTGATTTAATTTGACCTATCTTGATTGAACCAAGTTTGATGGAATATTCATCTAGAACCAATGAACCACAATAAAATAATACGTAATCAATATATCAATAAAACAATACAATAAACGAGATAACAAAATAGTACTAAAAAAATGATACGTTGATAAAGCTACTGCAAAAAAAAAAAAAAAAAGTGGCTTTACTTACTTTTGTCTTCACTTTCTTTTGACTACAATAAAACAAATAAAACCAAAATTTAAGAAGAACTCCAACACTTAAAAAAAAAAAATTTAATACTAAATCATCTATCATAGATTTAAAACGAAAAAAGAAAATATTAACGTACTTTTGTCTTCACTTTCCTTTGACTACAATAATACAAACAACACCAAAATTGAAGAAGAAATAATTTTATAGATAAATAACTCAATTTGAAACAACACACATATTTTTTCTCTCATATGTTTTTGTTAAAAGAAAATACACTATTCATAATTAAATGAAAATACAACAAAAAATATCATATCATGAGATGCCTACCTTTTCAATATTGATGATTGTGCATGTGATGTCCAAGTAAAACCTTAACCATTATAGCAACTTATAAGTACATATGATAGCTGCAACACCAACATTAATAACAATAACAACATACGTACACGTAGTAATTACCCCTATTCTACTATTATTATTTTTATAGAGTAAAAAATTTTGTCCGATAGATCCTCAATTAAAAAAAATAATAATGATAATAATAATAATCAAATAAAAAGTTAATCTAACATAAATTAACGTAAACTCATATTTGTCTGAGATGACTACACGTTGCAAAAACAAAACAAAAATTGTCTCTTTTATCAAATTACAAAAACTAACTATTGACAATAGGTGTGAAGTAAGTACACTAGAAAGGTTTCAACAACTGTTATTTCTTGCTGGCTTTCTTTCAGGTATAGAGACAAAAGAAAAAGTATGAACGTGAGGAAAAAAAAATTAATATAAGGTATTTTAATTGAGATACTTAATTTAAGAAAATAATTTGTACAAATCCAAATCCTTGGCTGGTTCTATTTTTGTTAGAAGAGATTTTTGCCAAATTTTACTTGGACGCTGGAAAATGTATTCTATTTTTGTTAGGAAAGGTTTTTATTTTTTTATTATAGTCAATATTCAATATTATAAAAATAATAAAAAATAGTGCAAAGACAAATTTGTCTAAAGAGGAGTCTTTTAATGAAGGTTAAAAAGTTCAAATCACCTTTCTAAGGGTCTTCACACTTTTAATATATTACTAGTTTAAGTGACGTGCGTTGCACATGTATCCATTTTTTTTTAAGATAAAGGTACTAAAAATATATTAGTTGTACTATGTTATTTTATTAAGTAGAAAAAAATAATAAAACAATGTAAAATTTTAAGATAAGAAGTGTAGTTGATTAAAGGAGAATTTAGTCATTATACTTATTTTCTATTTTTTAAAAAAAGTTATTTTTGTGGAAAGTTATTTTATTTTTAGAATTCTATATATTTGTACTTTATGTAAAATGTAATTATGTTTGAAACAATTTACATACCTATACTATTTTCATCGTCATTCTCAGAACTTCACTTTCCATATATATTTTTTTTGTTGTTGTATTTTTCTTGTTTCCATTATATGGGAGATTTAATGAATTAATAAAAAATATTTTTATAAACTCATAATAACTGAAAAAGTATATTTCATATTTATATGTTTATTCTATAAAAATTCATATATACATTTATGTACTTAGTAATAATAAAAAAAAATATTTCGCTCATAATGAAATAATTTATAATAATAGAAAACACATAATTTAGTTTAGAATATAAATCGTACAAATTAATTTAAAATTTTGAACACATTTAAAAATACTTTATATAAATTGACAGGTGAGAGTAAAATTTGTAACTAACTTTAAAAAAAAATTATATACATAAACCTGTATATTAAAAAGTTAAATTGTAATAGATGATCCAATCCCTATCACTAAAAATAAAAAATAAAAAACTGAATTAGGAAAGTAAACCAATACTACCTGTACTTTGCAAGAAAAGGGAGAATTTCAGAAGCTTTAGTTTCTTCTTACTAAACTCTCTGTCCCTAAAATATTTTCTTTTTATTACTGATACTATACGTATTATTATGCGATGAATAAGCTGAAATCATCAAGGTCGAAGTTGAACTTTGGTAGACCAAATTTTGAAGATTATCTTCCTACTGTAATTTTCTATTTTTTTCCCTTTTCCTTCATTTTGTATACTTAACAAGTTTGAAGATTTGAATTTCTTTAACCATTTTTGCTTTACATTTTCTATGTGTTGAATTTCTTAAAACCACTTTTGCTTTATGATTTTTTGTTACTTCTTTTGCTCTGCATGTTCCATGATTTAATTTGTTAAATCTATTTTGGTTTAATTTCTTGTTTCAAGTATGATTTGCTTGATATTTACATATAATATATGTTAGGTACGCTTAATCTTGTTAATTTTAATATCTTGATGTTTGCATGTTAGTTGAGATACTTAAATTTGAGGTATGGAATAGAAATAGAAGCAACTAGAAGGTTGTTAGAGGAAAAATTGTCTAGATATGTTGTTAGAAATTAGATGTGCTCAAAAGAGTCTTATGGTGAAATTCTACATTGGAGTATTTTCACTCTAGGGATAGACAAATCATGGAGAGAAATCCATTGTGATGTAAGATTCTTTCCTGCGAACAATTATCTTCATATCGAGGGGGTCATTTACTCTCTGTAAACCTTTATGAAGACAATAACATAGCTGTAGAAGAGAATTTTAGATTGATCTCATTTCCTCCTGGTGTAGAATCGAGTCCGAGTGTATATTTTTCACCCACTACGACATGGTGCATAACTCTTTATATAATGTCTATAAATATTTGATTCAGTCAAATCTACATAGATGTTGATTTTATGTCTAATGACACCTCTCTTAATTTTACTCCTAGATAATTTGCTATCGTTACTGAATTAAATTGTGTCTCTAATAGGTACGATTTTATTTTTGACGAGGATGTACCAAACAGGATTGTTGAGAAGTATTTCAATGGTACAAAATTTATACAGAAAAGGCAACTATTTCTCATTTTTTAGTAATATATCCTATTTCTCTTTCATAGTAGGGGAAAGTAGCATAATATTGCAAACGCCAGTCCGATGCATTTTAAAGATCTTGGTATGCATGAATTTTGGGAAGGGTAGGACGACAAGGGTCTATTTTTAGGTTACCAATATTTTACGATAAACTGATGAACGCTTCAATCCCAGAATAGTCTATGATAAGAAATTTAGTTATTCATAATAAACCAATTTTGTTGGCCTTTTCATTTTTGCTATGTTGCTCGGACTCTCCAAAAGTGTTGCCACACTCGTGTCAGATCCTCCAAAAATGCACTACTTTGGGAGGATCCGTGCACCCAGTGGCATTTTATAAAGTCTGTGCAACATAGCATTTCTGTCGAGTATCTGGTTTAACTTCATCTACTTCTAAATGACAAGCAGTAGTCGCCACATCCACCGCCATTGTCTTGGAAAGGTATTTTACTTCTTTTCTATTTTCCCTCTAAAAGAAGTCATACATGAATTACAACTTCGGAGAAAACATTGCAGTGTTGCGATTAATTCTGTTTTCTTGAATAGTTGTTTTTCTCTAGCTATGAGTGACATGCTATCAGTATCATAATTACAGGTGTTTCTCTGATTCGATTTTTGGTTTAGCAGTGGTTTACGCCAACCTTGTGATGTATGATGCCTAGGTATGTGTGAAACCTAGTGCATCCCTCCTCTTTTTCCCAGCTTCACTTTGAAAAATATTTACTTTCAGAGTTTGAGGGTTGTTTGACCCATACATTGCAGTATAAGAAATGCTAGAATTTTTCTTGTGCTAAGATTTAGAGGCAAATTCGAGATATTAATTTTATATGTTCTGAATTTCTATATTGCTCGGATCCTCCAAAAATGCAGCGGTACCCGTATCGAATCCTCCAAAATGTACTACTTTTGGAGACTCCGACATGCATCTAGTGGCATTCTTGAAGAGTCCGAGCAACAGACCTAAATTCTAGGAAAGGACTGTTTTTTTTGTTTGGAACAGATAACTTATACTTTTCAAATATAAATTTTTAACACAAATACATAGTTTGACCTATAGCCGAACCTGTTAAAAAATCTTCTATAGCCGAACCTGTTAAAAAAATTTCTTCATTTGTATGCAGCTCATGATACTATTTGTACTTTGTCTGAACTCCAAGTTGCTTGAATTTATCTTCAGAGAGTATGATTGTGTGCGCATATATATTGTTTTCCTTCCAAACGTTTTAGCGGTCCAGGGGATGACTGACGATAGGGGTCTTGATAAAGACGAATACATAGGGACAAGATTGTAATTGAATTCCTGATTATGTATGATTGATGCTCATTTTAGTGATTCTTGATTAAGAAAGACGAATACATAGGGACAAGATTATGTAATTAAATTTGTGCAATGGTATAGTTGTTATTGACTAAAACACAAATATAAGATGGTGGTTTAAATTATGTCGTTCTTGACCGATTTTTTTTTTCTAATTTTTTCCTTAATTTTATGTACGTTAGAAAGAATTATTTTTAATCTAAAAAAATATTTAGATATTTTAAATAATTATAACTGTGTAACATGTTAAGCGACATTTGTGTTGATAAGAAGAAATTTTTTTCATGTATTTAAAATATATATAATTTACAGAATATTAAAATTATATATATTTATAGAACATTTGGTCGGTGTATACGGAATAAGATGATGATGTAGATTCTCCTGTCTTGTATTCTTTGAAATTCATCTTCTTTAACCGAAGTTTTTTTCATGTAAGATCCGTCCAATTTAGACGTGTATGAAACGTTAATTAAGAATGTATACAAATTAAATATATATCAATATATTAGTTGTGCGTATGTTATTTTAGTAAGTACAGTTTTTTTGAAAAAAAATATAATTTTAAATTTTCAATATAAACGGTGTAGCTGATTAAAGATGAATTAAGTCATTATACTTATTTTCATAAATGTAAAAGTTTGATCTATTTTTACCGAGAAGGCCTACGGTTCAAGTTCGCATAGCCTTATATAATAAAAATGAATATTATTTTTTTTATAATTTTCATTTCGTCATTATCATTTCTTGCTTGTAACTAAGTGAAATTCAATTATTCCTATAACTTTATTCAAACATAAATCGTAACAATTAGTTTTAAAAATTTATATAGATTTAAAACACTTCATATAAATTGATAAGTAGAGAATAAAATTTAGGGGAGAGGATAGAAACGACATTTTAAATTAAACTATTTCCATGAAAATGGCCATGAAATTTAAATTTCACTTTCTAGTCATTTCAATTTACTGGCTTATTCTATACCGTTTTTACACTCATTCTGTACAGTTTCTATACATATCTTATACATATAAATATTCTATGCAAAGATTATATAGTTTTGATACACAATTTATATAATAACTATTCTTTTTTTTTACACATTTTATACAACAATTATATAATTTTCATACACTTTCTATATATTTTTTATACATATTTTATACATATACATATTTGATAGAACTGTACAATTTGTATACATATATCTTATATAGATACATATTCTATTTAACAATTATATCATTGTTATATAATTTAATTAATATTTTTAAATAATTAAAAAAAATATTTGATTAGTTAAAAAATTTATAAAAAAAAATTGAAATATTTTTAAAAGGGTCGAATTGCCCAAGTTGAATACTGTATCAATATTGTATATAGACTGCACCAGTATTGTATATGGATTGTATATGAAATACGTAGGCCAAAATGACCCAAATTAAAAAATGACTATAAAACGGTAATAGTATATCCGACTGACCACTTTTTGAAAAGTTTTTAAAATTGAGCTATTTATTTTAAAAAGTGTTATAGAATTTCCTTTTTCTTAAAATTTATATTAAATTTCAAATATATAAACATGTATTTTGAAAAGCAAAATAATAAGTAAAGTATGGCCCAAACCTGTCAGCCCAATAACTTAAGCAGATAAACAAAACACAAATAGGAAAGTAAACAAATGAAATTCGTATTTTGTCTGAAGTACTCCAGAAGCTCCTTTTGTTACTCTTCTTTTTCTTCCTTACAAAGCCAAGAATTTTCACTACACTTTATCCTTACAAAAAAAAAATTCGTGCAAATTCTGCATAGCTTTACCCTTCCACAATTTCCGTTCTTTCATATTAAATTTAAACTTTCTTGACCCAATATTTATAAAAGAGTTTTTAATATTTATCCTTTTTTTTCTAAGCTTAAAATCATGAAGGTTCATCCTCATTTCTGGGCACCAACACGAGTTGAGAGTGAAAAGGGTACAGTCATAATCCTTCTCATTTTCCTTCAATGCTCACCATAAATAGTAAAAATCATATCTTAACCTTTTCCAGTAAAGATATCAAAAAGAACATTTCTTGTTCTTGATCCAAATTCAACTCTGTGTGTGTAGAACTTCTTTAGCTAATTCAGGGGATGACAGAACAACCAAGTTTACTTTATTTGCAAACCGTCATTTTGCTATATTGGAGCTCTTGTCCTGACCGATGAAAGAAATAAGTCATTTTAGGTTTAGGATCTTCAATTTCTCAATGAGATTTAACATTTATTCACTGTGAGCTTTCTTTTTCTTCAACCCTGATTTGTTCCGATTAACTGCGATTAGGGTCAAAAAGGCGTTGATTTCTTTTTGTATAGTTGTTTATATCTATTTTGTGAGCTTTTATTGGTGTGTAGTGTGTACATAAGCATCTTGATTTGGAGATATTGGATTTGTTTTAATTACTTCATGAATGTGTTGATGTTTGCATGTCATTTAGAAATTGTTTTTTGAAATGTCTCGACATTTATTTATGCATGCACTGCTTTGTGTGGTGTTACCAGCAAGTAGGTAATTAAATTGTATTTAGATGATTAGATTTATTTTTCTAAGTTTGTGTAGTATATTGTATAAAATGATTCTGTGGTTGTTTATTTATTTTTTCTATTGGGGTGTTATTCCATTTTTATTTGTTGGTTTTGTGTTTTCCTTATTTGTCTTGAGTCGGAGTAGGTCAAAAACAACCTCTCTACTCCATTTGAGGTAGTGGTATAGATTGTGTGCACTTTATTAGGTATATTGTTGTTGTAATTTGTATAGTATTTGTGTTTGTCCTAGCCAAAATTTGCTCACATAAAAGTTGGGGTGGGGTGGGGGGGAGTTGCTAGATTGACAAAGTTTTGATTTGTGCATGCATTCAAATGGGTGATGACGGTCCCAATCAGCCTGAAAGGCAGGTGTTGAAGGGCGTGGTCACATTCTTCGAGATATTTAGGTCAGCATCACCAATTCTAGGAGTTGGTCCTAATTCTTCGAAGTGCATTCAATCTCAAGTATTAGTTTGCTTATATTAAATAATATGGCGTGCCTTGGTATGATATTCCAATGTTTATTGCCAATTGTTACAATTTTCCTAAGCATTCACTTGCCTTTTATTTTCTAAGTCTTTCCATTGCATGTTTTATTTTTCCTGCATTGTCTAAGGACATTAACTCTATTTTTTCTAATACAGTTACTTAGCAATAGAAGAACATTTCCTTTTTATGTTGTAAATGTATCTCCGAGTTATAGCTGATTTAGGTGGTTTTGACTTATGTAGTATTAGAGAATGCATATAGACACTTCTGTATAATGTACATAGCATAGCTTATCTTTAGGGACAGGTAAAGTTTCTCTTTTGATTATTCTGTAATAAGCATAGCAATAAACGTATAAGTGCCTCTCACATTGTGGAATAGATGATAAGGAACTTATCCACATTCTTGGTTGCTTACATATATCATTGTACTTATTTGAAGCCATATTCTTCTGATATTACTGTACTTTCTCCTTTTTTACTCTTTCTTGAGTTATGTTATGCTTTATGTAACAGTGTTTTAGTCGTTCATACAATACCAGTTTGAGTTTTGGAATGGAAGCTTTAATAGATTTAGATGGAACCTTGCTACTAGAAGAGATTGTCCAAGCAAAAGAGGTTCCAGTCTTTGATCCAATTTATTAGTTCATAGAACAGTGAAGTTCTCTAAAGACTACATAAACTTGTTCAGTAGAAAAACAAAGGGACATTAGGTTATTTAACCAAGCCAGTTCCATTACCGAGTTCTTCTTTAATTCAAGATGGACTCATATTATAATGGTTAATGAATATTAATTACCAAGTTGGTACATGTCTACAAGCATCAATATGGTGGTAAAAGAATAGTTATATTTGAGATTCTTCATTTTGTTTGAGAACTTATTTTCTTTTGTATATCGCTCAATCACTTTAATTTTTATACCATATTCCTTCAGTCGACAATGGTGTAGTGAGCACATTTCTTAAGTTCCCTATTTGTATTTCATGTCCTAAGATTTTTATCTGTGCATATTCAAAGTCATTGTTTGATAAACTATCTTGGGCAGGTGGGACTCGGGAACAAATGTGGGTGAATTTGATGGTCATTCAAGGAGAGTTTTGAGTTGTTCATTTAATTCCACAAAACCATTTTGCATAGCCACATGCGGAGAAGACTTTTTGGTGAACTTTTATGAAGGATAACCATTTAAATTCAAGTTGTCTCATAGGTTCCTTATCCTTTCTATTATGTCGAACTACAATAAGTGTCCCCTATTCTTTTTTTAGTATAAATATCAACATATTATTATTCTCTTTCTCCAATTTTTAGAAAGTTGTCTATTGATGACATGGTCTCCTCATATAGGAAGACACAGAGGAGGGCAATATTCTTGGACTATGATGGCACTGTAGTACCTTAGTCATCATTGATTAAAGCTCCAAGTGCTGAAGTTATTACGTTGTTGAGTTCTTTCAACAATGATCCTATAAACACAGTGTATATTGTTAGTGGAAGAGGAAAGAGTTCATTAAGTGAATGGCTTGTACCATGTGAAAGGCTCAGAATAGCTGCTGAACATGGGTATTTCATAAGGTATGGATATTTTATGTAAACATGACACAGTCCTTTTTGTATCTTAATATTTTGGTGTTATTTCTTTCTTCCTGCAACCCTTCTCTGAATAACTTCTCTTTCGAACCGAGGGTCGATCGAAACCACCTCTCTACCCTACAAAGGTAGGAGTAAGGTGTGTGTACGTCTTACCTTTTCCATCCCAAACCCCACCTTTGGGATTGCAGTGGGTATTTTTTGTTGTATGCTGCAGTTCTTTGTTGCAGTTGCTTTATAATATAAAATGTTAAAACCGTATGTGGCTCTTCAGAGATGGCTATAGTATCCACATGTTAGTACACTTGTGATAGTGCTGGTTTAAAATCTTTAAAAAAATAATGCAGGAATTCAATAGTCAAAAGTTGGCCGCTGAAACAGATATGGGAGTTTAAGGAAGAGGATACGCAGGGCAGTTGATTGTTTCTTGTAAAGCCATCTGTATTGGTCATCAAATTAGCAACTTAAATAGTTGTTATTACAACTAAAAATAGGACAAAGAAACAACCTATTTCTACCAAAATTACAATAACTAATTAGTTTCCTACCAAAGATAAGACTCCTAAATTAACTAGGATTGTACGTAAAAAAAACTGGAGAGGAAAAAACCAGAGAAAGACATCCATTCCTAAAACAACTCTCAACACTCCTCCTTGCTTTAAGAAATGGAAACTCCAATTTTCTATCTGAGAAACTCGAATTTGCTGACAGGTAAAGGCTTAGTGAATATATCAGCCCATTGTTCTTCCGTCTTGCAGTAGACAAGAATCACATCTCCATCTTTTTGAACTTCTCTCAAGAGAAAAACTTGATATTGAAGTGCTTAGATTTTCCATGAAACACAGGATTGTGAGAAATAGCTATTGTTTCTTGGTTGTCCACGAACACTTCAATGCTTCTTGTTGGTTCCATATGCAGATCAATCAGAATTTTCTTCAGCCACAATGCTTGATTTACCGCTGTTGTAGCTGCCACAAACTCAGCTTTGGCAGTAAATTGAGCCACAATGTCCTGTTTTTTACAACTCCATAAAAAAATCCCAGAACCAAGACTAAAGTAGTGCCCTGAAGTACTCTTCGAGTCATCTTTGGAACCTCCCTAATCATTATTAGAGTGCCCAAAAAGCTTCATGGGTTGACTCCTTCGAAATATGACTCCATAGGTGATAGTTCCTTTGATGTATCACATAATTCTTTTTGCTTCCTTCTGATGTACTTCACTCGAACAATGTATGAACCTTGATAGAATACTTACAACATAAAATATATTGGGTCTTGTTGTTGTAAGATACATTAAACACCCAATGAAACTTCTAAAGTATTTTTCTTCCACCTTTTCGGCTCCATCATCCATGCTTAGTTTCTCTTTTGGTTTCATGAGAGTATTCATCTCTTTGCAATTTTCCATTTTGAATTTCTTGAGAATTTCCTTCGCGTACTTCTTCTGGAAATGAAAAACTCATCTTTTCCCTGTGTAATCTCTATTCCAAGGAAATAAATCATCAGACCAAGATCAGACATTTCAAAAACTTACATCATAGCCTGCTTGAACTCATCAATGAGCTTTGTGCTGCTTCCTGTAATCAAAAGATCATCGACATAAAGAGAAACAACAAGAATCCCACTGTTATTGCATTTAAGATATAGTGTGAATTCTGAAACATTTTTCTTAAGACTGAGGCTAAGAAAATAATCATCGATTCGACTATACCAAGCTCTTGGTGCCTGTTTTAGGTCATAAAGAGCTTTACGTAGTCGGTAGAATTTCTCTTCTTTTCCATCTTCAACAAAACCTTTAGGTTTCTTGATATAGATTTCTTCTTCAAGAACTCCATAAAGAAATGTAGATTTAACATCCATCTAGTGCACTTTCCAGCCACGTTGTGTAGAAATAGTAAGAAGCAACCTGATTGTGTCGAGCCTAGCAACGGGAACAAACATGTCAAAATAATCAACACAAAAAATTTGTGCATACTCCTTAACTACAAGTCTTGCCTTGAGCTTGTTAACAGAACCATCAGTATTTAATTTTGTGCAGTAAACCCACTTCACACCGATTATCTTTCTATCTTGAGGCTTTTCCATAAGCTGCCAGGTCTTGTTCTACTTAGTCATTGCAAGTTCCTCCTCCATTGCGGCTTTTTACTTAGGATCTACGACAGCCTCTTCAAATCCAGAAGGCTCTAAAATGGCCATATTGCATCTCTAGTATATATCAGAGAGAAACCTTGTTCCTCTCATAGGTTGATCATCAATGCTTTCATTAAAATTTGATAGATTGCTTATGTCTATTTTTGGTTAACTTTTTCCCAGTACCATTGCTCATTCTCCATAAAAAATACATCTCTACTTACCGTAATTTTTCCAGTATGAGGCTGAAAAATTTTGTAAGCTTTAGAGATTGTATTGTAACCAATAAAGACTCCAGGTTCATCTTTCTTGTCTAACTTGTCCCTCTTAACCTGCGGAATATGAAAGGAACACAAACAACCAAAGATTTTTAAGTTTTTTAAGGACGGCTTATAGCCGTGCCATGCCTCAAAAAGTGTCTTGCCATCAACTGCTTTGGTAAACAATCTATTCAGCAAAAAAACAACAGTGTTAGCTGCTTCTTCCCATAAATATTTTGGTAGGCCTTTCTCATATAACAAATACCTTAACATCTCCATTATCGTCCTATTCTTCCTTTCACTGACTCTATTTTGTTGCAGAGTATACAGGGCAGTGAGTTTATGCTCAATACCTGCATTTTTGTAAAACTTCTCAAATTGATCAGATGTGTACTCATTACCATTATCTGATCTAAGCATTTTCATCCTGCAACCACTTTGATTTTCTACCAAAACTTTGAATTTCCAGAACACTTTAGGTA
The DNA here is from genome assembly GCF_002878395.1 of Capsicum annuum. Classification (NCBI taxonomy): domain Eukaryota; kingdom Viridiplantae; phylum Streptophyta; class Magnoliopsida; order Solanales; family Solanaceae; genus Capsicum; species Capsicum annuum. Next base: position 204,690,472 of record NC_061114.1, read on the forward strand.
CTTCAAATTTGCACCTGAGAAAATAAATCCAACACATTCTTGTCATATCATCAATAAATGCTATAAAATATTTACTTCCGTTAAGAGAAGGTGTTTTATGTTGTCCACATAAATCAGTATGAACCAACTGAAGCATCTTCAATGCTCTCCAGGCTGCCTTAGCAAAAGGCATCCTGCTTTACTTTCCAAATTGACATGTGTTGCAGCTTGTGTATTTGTCCTCCATGGATGGTAGTCCTAGAACCATATTTTCTTTAACCATGTGCAAGAGTGCCTTGTGATGATAATGCCCGAGTCTCTTATGCCATATATATCCTGTCATCTCTTGGCTCGGATAGGCAGTCGACTTCTCCTCTATTGAATTAAACAAAAAGCTTTTTTCTCTCATCTTAACTTGGCAGATTTCTTGACCCTTTGGATCAAATATCACACACTTCTTGTCCCCAAAATTAAGCTTAAAACCATTCTCTAAAAGTTGTCCTACGCTCAACAAGTTTTGATCAAGTTCTGGAACAAAAAGTACATCTGAAATTAACTTTGTACATGAGCAGCTTTCAATAGCTATTGTTCCTTTTCCTTTGGCAGAAAGATAATCACCATTACCAATTCTGACTTTAGAGATTGTGGACTTGTCTAAGTATTTGAAAATCTCCTTATTATGAGTCATATGATTTGTACAATCGCTATCAATTAGCCAAGACTAGCTTAGGATGTTGCTTGTAAAACACGATGCGACAAAAAAGTTGATCTTCTTCCTATTCATTAACAACTTGAGCCTCTACATCTTGCTGCTGAATTTTTTTCTTACAGATGATCTCCTCATGCCCAATCTGATTGCACTGACTGCACTTAATATCGGGCCTTTTTCAATACTTGAAAGGTGCATGTCCGAGCTTGTCACAATGCTTACAAGGAGGGTAATTTTTTTTGAAACCACCTGTTTTATTTTTGTTGTTGTGCGCTTCACCTTCTTCATCAGTTGGTTGGTACTTCTTATTCTTCTTCTTATTCTTAGAACAAACATCATCGTGATGCTTGGCTGGTAAGGCACCTTTGACAGCTCCTCTTTGTCTCATAACACGTCATTGCTCTTGCGCTTGAAAAACACTTAAGTGCTCTGCAAGTGTGATCTTAGACAAGTCCTTAGTATTTTCTAAGGTTTTTATGGTAGCCTCAAATCTTTCAAGTACCGTTACTAGGATTTTTTTAACAATCCTTGAATCATTGAAAGTGGAACCCAACAATCTGATGCAATTTGCTAAATTAAGAAGTCCATCAGAGTACTCCTTTATGGTTTCACATTCTTTCATCCTTTGCAGCTCAAACTCACGTACCAGATTCATCACTTTCATCCCTCGAATCCTTTCATCTCCTTCATACTCAGTCTTGAGATAATCCCATATCTCTTTCGCTGATTGCAGAGACATGATACGAGTCAAGATATTAGATGAAACTACAATAAAAATAAGCATACCATTGCCTTTGATTTCCTGGTATTCTTCTTCCTATGATTTTTAAGTTGCGTCATCATGGGATTGTCTGGCAAGGGAGCTATCTTGTATTCATCTTCAACAGCTTCCTATAGATCCAAAGCTTGCAGATATATTCCCATTCTAACTGGCCAGATTTGATAACTTTCTCCATCAAAAGTTGGTGGTGCCATTTGAGAAAAATTTCTTTCTCTGTTCATGGTATCTATTGGATCAGATTGATTCAAACACTCATGGGTCCCTTAAGATTAAAGATCTGATACCAATTGTTGGTTTAAAACCTTTAAAGGAAAATAACGCAAGAATTCAATAGTCAAAAGTTGGCCGCTAAAACAGAGATGAGAGTTTAAAAAAGAGAATACGCAGAGCAGTTGATTTTTTCTTGTAAAGCCATCTTATTGATCATCAAATTATCAACTTAAATAGTTGCTATTAAAACTAAAAATTGGACAAAGAAACAAACTATTTCTATCAAAATTAAAATAACTAATTAGTTTCCTAGCAAAGATAGGACTCCTAAATTAAATAGGATTGTACGTAAAAAAGATTGGAGAGAAAAAAATAGAGAAAGACGTGCATTCCTAAAGCAACTCTCAACAGATAGTCCATAGTGATGTAAAATTTTTGAGTGGATTTTTGCTTATTATAAGGTAGAAGTTACTTTGACATTATTATCTCAATTTCTTTGCGTCTCTTGGAGATAAGTCATAAAAAGATTTGTAATTTTCAAATCAAGATAATGGTTTTCTTTTTGGAACATATTCTTGATCCAAGCTTAATGAAATCTCTAATATAAAGTTAAGATGATATCTGTTTATTCCATTTTATATGCTCGCTGACATCAAAAACTATTTGTTGTTCAGAAAAAAGTTTGAAGCTGCAGTGCTCCTAACTATTGAGATGTTTTGGTAGGCTTGCAGCTGCTTTGCATGATTTCAACATCGATTGATGGGTTGATCATATACTAAAACAAAAAAATACGGTAAAATATCGAGCCTATAATTGATTTCTTCATCCTACGGTATATTTGCTATTGATTAAAACTAAAATATAAGATGGTGGTTTAAATTATGTCGTTTTTGGCCGATTTTCGTTTTTTCCTAATTTTTTCCTCTTCTATGTAGAGATCATAATTGATATTCTCTGATTGAGGTGTGTTATCTATAGAGAAAAAACTAACAATGATGACAATAACATACTCAATGTAATCCTACAAAATAGATCTGGGACAGTAGAGTGTAATTCCTACCTTGGAGGTAGAGAAGGTGTTTCCGTCAGCAGATATGTTGATTTATCTCAAGTAAGAAAAAGCTAATACGCAAATCTAACCTAGTTTTTCTAGTTCTTTTTTTCTTTGTTGCGATCATTATCATTTAGCCCACCCCTTATGTAAAGTAATGTGATTTATTTGCTATCTATTTCTTTAGGATCCGATGATACACAGAAGTCCTATAGGTTAAGACATCGTACCCATAAATTATTTGGGTCATCTCACAAGGCCATGATCCGCTCCCTTTCGTGTGACTCACAGTCGAGAGGGTCTATTTCTACTCACTATGGGTCCATGGTATAAAGCTGTCTTTTTTATAGACATTACTTTGACTTGTCCATTAAATTTTAATAATCATCTAAAGAAAATTTTACTTCATCTAACAGAAGGTTGACCTAAGCAAACTCGAGATAGCTGCACTGCAGAGATATTGGCGACACTTTAACCTTGTAAGTTGATTACAGTAACCATTAGTTTGCTGATCATCATTTTTATTAGTAAGTGAGAGTAACTTCATTTCCAACTTCTTTTCTGGTCATCTGAACAGAGGGAAGCCATACCTAACCCCTTAAAGAGCAATTGCTTGATGTTGTCCAAAGGCACTTCATATCCTAAGTACATTCTTAATTATCTACATGCTGCTACTTCTGTGTGTTCTTTATTTGATCTATTTTAATGTGATGTTCATCGCGCTTGATAATTTTCTGGCACTTCCATAAAACACGAGTTTTAGGTATCCTTCTGTACTTCTGTTCATAGTTTTCCTTTCCTGTTTCACCATATTCTTAGTATAAGAAATTTGGTGCTTGTATTGTATCAACTTCTGTTAAGTATGCCATCTAAAGTGATTAGTCAATTTTGGCATAATGTTCTTCCATATATCGTTTTTGATACATGTAAACACTTTGTTGGTCCTATGCTTATGTCATATTATGCTCTTGATTTTTCAAATTATACACTCTACTGACTATTGCATTTGTCATTTTTTTTCTAGGTGAAGTAATTGGACGAGTTGCAGGTAATTGTGGGATTCGTCCAAGCAGCCAAGAGACTCAAGACAAATAGAAAATTAACAAAGAATAGGTAGGTATTACACACTTGAAAATTCTACTTTAAACACATTTTCTTTTATGGTTTTACATAGTGTATATGTCTTCTTATATTTATTTTCCTTGTATAATTAAGTTGCAATCACTGTTGCTTTTCATAAAAAAATAAAAAAATATTAGTAAACTTGAAAATAGAGATATAGGGGCCAGATATCCACTATGGATGGTTTTCTTTACCGCTTTGGATTACACTGCCAAAAGCTCTTAATGAGCATAGCTGCTGGATTGATAATGGATTTTTTCCCCTCTCCTCGATCTTTTGTTGGTTTGTTTTGAATTTTTTCTTTATATTTGAGCAAATTTCAAGCATCCTTTGGATCCACAACACTAAGGAAGGCTATTGAAAGAAGTCTTAAGGCACAAAGGGCTCTTCCTCATAAAACTTGATACATTATAAAAGAAAATTTTCTCTTTGGATCATTTATTGTTGAGAATGTCTTAAGTAACCAAAAATGACAACACTTAATTTGATAATATAGATGGTTCTTGATAAGTAGAACATTATCCATAAATAAGTGGAGTGGTTGATGAATTAAGCACCTCTTCATCAACGAATGTGAAGTTTTTCGAGTACCACTCGTTCATCGAGTAAATTCTTTTGTTGCGTGAAATCCTATAACCAAGATCTTTATTATGGAGATGCGATCATTGAGCTTCACTGTGTTAAGAGGCACCACTTCGGTAATTGAATCAGTTAATTTGGTAATTATTATCATTGAGTCCACTGATTCAGTTATCGAGTCTGCTGATTCAGTCATCGAGTCCATTCCACTAATATCCTTCAAAATCAAAGTTATGATAACAGTAACAAATGATTATGTAATTAAATGTATTATATGATATGAGATAATTTTACCTGAATATGTGAATCTTGTTGGTAGATTAACAAAATAGTAGGAGAAGAAACAAGAGATACTAAATAGACACAAACAGTAAACCACAAACAAACAAATAAAAATAAAATAGCTTTTAAGCTGACATAGCAATTAATATTGTGTTTAACGTAAGTGAAAAGGTGAATTGTTGAAAGAAACTATAGCAAAAAAAACCTGAGAAGAAATTGATGGTGATGCAGGAAACAGTTTGATCGTGATGAAGAAAACAACACGAGAGCAGGAGCGAAAAAGGAGGAGACGAAGAAAATAGCAAACTACAATCGTATTTATAAGACTTGTCCTAATTTGAAATGTATAAAAAAAAAATTTGGGGTTAAATATAGGATTGTCCAAATTAAATTAGAGAAGGATTTTGCCATGTATAGGACTTTGCAAAATAACTATGTTAATAGGATTGTCCTAATTTAATTAGAGAAGGATTTTGTCATGTATAGGACTTTGAAAAATAACTATGTGAATTTGCCATTTTAAATTCTTACGATTTTGCCATGTATAGGACTTTGCAATAGAAGCATGTGAATTTGCCATTTCAACAATGGAAAATATTCTTACGGTATGTGTAATGGAAGCATATGATTTTGCCATGTATAAGACTTTGCAAAAAAAGTACATGAATTTGCTATTTTTGGGTCCAACATTGGACGTTATTTTAAAAAAAAAAAAAAATTATTTTTGGGTCCAACATTGGACGTTCTTTTAAAAAAAAAATAATATAGGACTTTGCAAATAAATATAAAAATTTAATATAGGACTTTGCAAAAAGACGATTTTGTTTAAAGAATAGACTTTTAATGGAGGGTAAAAATGTCAAACGTCAATTATAAGGGCCTTCACACTTTTAATATAATAGAGATAGAAATAGAGATAGAGACAGAGATTATAAATGTATATGTTTCTTCTTTTAATTGTATATGTATAATATTATATGTTTATACAAGATATAATTATATAAAGTATAATTGGTTTGTTTACGTTTGTACTTAAAAGGGCCAATTATGGAAAGAGAATCACCAATATTTTTTGTTATATAGAAGGAGAATATTGGGGAAAGTTGGAGATAATAATAAACATTAACTACTCTTCCTTTCCTTTTAAATTAAAATTAATTATATTGTATAAATGAGTTCTAAATATATTTGGTCACTAACTAATATCTATAAAAAGTAATTAGTAAAACTTAGAACGTGAAGTTAATTAAGAGTCTAAGGTGTCCATATGTGAAAATTTGTCTATTTTAAATTCATCACTTGCTTAAGATCAGAATTCATCATATAGTTATGATATTTTCGTATAAAAATGATTACTACTAAATAAATTTTCAAACACCAATTATTGTCTTGGACAAGTGAGTATGGACTGTAAAACCCAAATCTGCAATTCTCAAAAACGAGGCCAGGCCCATTTACGATGTCCATCCAGTTTCTCGTTCAGTTCTGGACTGAAAAGGCCCATTTTCATCTAATTGTACGCGTTCTCTCTCTCTCTCTCTATATATATATATTGTATTGTATAGTGTATATACATATACTATACATCCCTATACACAACATGTCCATACCATATACATCGGAGTGTATATGTAGTGTATACTTCAATCATTTTTGGTAAATTAAACGGCCTAATGTTATATATTGGTAACTATCCTTTATTTTAGACACATATATAAAAGAGGGAAAAGGCCTATATATAAGTAGATTGGTCCCGTTATTCTTAAGTAGGATTCAGTGGAATATCTCGTAGAACTTCTTTATATAATGTAATTTACTTTTTTGCGTCAGATTATACTCCAAATTCAGGATTAATAAATCAACAAAAGAGAAAACTGGATCTTTGAATTTTCTATGGAACATGTAATGCGTTCAACTTGCTAAGAAAATAATTACAAGTGGTTTTGATCTTTTGTGACCAACAAAATATGCACATGAAATTAGATTAGTCAATAGTCAACTTGGTTTATTTTTTCTGCTCTTGTTAAAGATGAAAAATAAAAAAAATGGGTGAAAACAAAGAATAAAATCATTAGATTCTTAAGAGCAAAGATCTTTTCTTGTGGATATTTTTGGTTCCTTTCCAATTGGTATATTTAGGGAATAAAATAGGAGAAGGGAACTATATTCTGTTGAGATAAATAGGGGACCATATGGCCTTTGGACTATTTAAATTGATTTGGTTCTGATAGCATATTAACTTAATTGCTACAAGTGTTAGTACACTAAATGGCGGTGCCTTATTCTCAAGAATAATCTATCAATGATCAAATTATTTCCACTCTTCTCAAGAAACGAAGACACTAACAAAAAGGAAAATAAAATGTGACTAAATTGTAGCCCAATTGTACTAGCTAGCTGTCTACTCATTCATCATTTCAATTCACTGATTGGGTTGAATTTCTTATGGAGTAATTGTCTTATAATAATGTATAAGACGAACTAGCTATTAAAATTTTAATTTCAGTTAATTAATATATTATGTGAAAATATAAGACAAAAATTAAAGGAGATAAAGAAATGTGGTACTACTATTATTTATATGTCGGCTGATAAGTGATAAGAATAATTGTACACTATACTAGTATCTTAGAGATAAGCACGTGAAACTTTTCTAATATCTGCATATTGCATGCAAATCAAATCACATTTCAATTTTGATTGGTTTCTGAGATCTTATGATAGAAGCAATAGGGATTTGAACAAATCTGAGGACCTGCACGCTTGACAAAATAATGACAAGTCAAATCCTTTTTTTGGTCTATATCTCTATCCCCTCCAAAAGAAAAAAAAAAAATCCAAAACAAAGAGTTCTTTAATTATTGGTGAATGGAATATTCATGTAACTGCCATCTTCGGTCGTGGCCGAGTTGATTGAGCAAAGAATCTCCAACTGAGATTTTAGGGTTCGATATCACCTGCATGTATTTCTTGATTGAGTTTGTCGCATGAGGTTTGACTAATGTAATTTACGTTTTTTGTGTGGCCAACCACCGACTATTACAGTTGAACAGAGTTTACTCAGAGCACATTTGAAGAATAGGGATGGTGGTTTCCTTATTTTAAAAAGGAAAAGAATATTGATGTAACTGTTCAATTGGACTATGATTGCCAATTCGGCTTTGACATGAATATTAATTTTCCAGCTCATACTCTTTTGTTGTTATTATTATTTTTCTATTTTCATAGTAATTAGCTTTTCATTAGCATGCGATCTCAGTCAAAAAATGTACTTTTCGGACAGCTTGCTTGCTGTTGGTGGAAGAGTGACTAACCTATGATTTTGGATTATCCCTTTTTAATGTACACTTTTTATCAGTTGGTTCTAAGCAAATTAGTCCAGCCTTTTATTTTGTTTTTTCAATGGGACCTTGTGGGGTTCACACGGATTAAAATTTTTATTTTCAAATTAACTGTTGTAAAGTATATCATTATATTTTGTTAAGTTTCTTTTTTTTTTTTTTTATGGTCAACAATGTAATGACATTACTGACCAAAAAACAAACAAACAAACAATATATTGACATTGTGGTGAGCTGGCTCTTAATTGGTGAAGATCACCCAGTCATGCTCAGTATGTTCTTTTATAGAACTGTTGCATAATCTTAATTGGATTAGAAGTAACTTTCAACAGCAACAGTATATACAACCTATTGTAATCCAACAATTGGTAGTGTAAGGAGAGGGTGGTAATGTAGGGAGACTGGGAGAGGGAGGGTGGTATGTTCCTTAGTCTTCCACCTTGTGAAGGTAGACGGGTTATTTTCGATAAATTCTGACTCAAGTAAAGTATACTATAAAAAAGAAAAATATAGTAATACAGAAATAATAACAACAACACATAATAGGATAATTGAACAAAGAAAATAACAAGTAATAATAAAACTGAAGAACAAGGTAGTATGTGAGTAACAATAATAATCCTGGTAAGCGGCAATGGACATCGCTCGACTGCCTACTAATATTAATTCTACTTTAATCTCCAATCCATGTGCTCGATAAGCTGCAAGTGTGTCATGTCCAATCTAATCAGCTTCCCTAATACGTCTTTGGTCTATCTCTACCATCTCCTTATACCCATGAACGTCAACCTCTCCAGCTCCTCATTAGGATAAGTTTCTCCCATAATTATTTCTCTCTTTTTTTTTTTTTTTTTATTTCCCAACCAGTGTGCGGTACCCGCATTGGAGTCCCGATTAATCCGTATCGCGCACTGCAGGGCCCATTTGGGGGTGGCACTCCCAACAGAATTTTCTCCATACCCAGAGTTCGAACCCGAGAACTCTGATTAAGGGGGACTTTTTCTCCATACTCAGGCCGAGAACTCTACTGATTTAAGGGTGGAGTAGTCCAGTGACCTATTAGATGCCAAAATAAAAGAGAATCTTGAAATATCTTGATTATTGATAAGGAGTTCAGTATAATGAGGAAGTAGAAACGTGTTAGGATTATTATAATACACAAGGAAATTAAAGTCGTACATTTTCTAATTATACTTCCTATATTCTTTAGGGTGAGGGGATATTTTTGCATTGCGTAATTATCCCCTATTTCTTGCTACTAATGCTGGATTGCTGGTTTATATATTGCATTAGTTATTTTCTTTGAGAAAATTTTGAAAGCAAAGGTAAGAAAAATTATGTGCATTAATTAGAAAGATCAAGCTGAAGAACCAAGGTCTATTACTATATAATAGAGTAATTGTGGGCGTTAAAGGGGGTAAAGAAAGTCTCTAATTGGAGAGTTGGAGTATGCATATGAAGACAGTTAATTAGGCTTGAAAAGCCACTGAAGGGTAGTGGAATTTCGTTGATTCTAAAGGCTACTTATGATTAATAATACTAATTTATTATAATTAGATCAAAGAAAAGACTTCTGTTGGTAGTTTGAAAACATGGAAGCATGCTATATTATGATGGCTAAAAGCTAAAATATCAGTGCTGTCTGTTTATCTTGAAAAAATCTAATGAAATAATGTATTTAATTACAAACATTAAAAAAAAAATAAAAAAATAAGAGAGTAGGGATTGGGAGGAATTTTCAATATTATCTTTGTGAATAAGGAATGAGAGTAGTGGAGCAGAGGGAATGAACCAATATATGAAAATTCTTTTATGTATATGATTAGAGAATATATAATTGGTCAATTTGGCCATTATGCATGTGTATTTTTAAACGTTTAATTAGGAACCTGATACCTTTAGACTAACTAAATTTTGGAATCATCTCAAGAGTTTATATCAAGATTCGAATTATATATCATATTTAATTTGCTTTAGTTAAAATCAAGTACACCATTTTCTTTTTCGTAACATGTGAAATATTAATTATTAAAAACTAGAAATTAGGTTGAAGAGTACAATAGTTCCCAAATCGAGTCAAATTGTTATAAGTAGTAGTAACTCTTCTAACAAAATGATAATGATTGTATAACGTCTTCGGTTTACCTTTATGGTGAACAGAAAAATACCAATTACTTTTATTTGTTTAGTATATTATAAATAAATTTTAATGTTTGTTTGTTCACTTTAGCATATCAAGAGAAAAATAATCTTTTCCTCATATTTTATCCTTAACATTAACTACTTATTTTTCAATCATTATACATTAAGACTATATATTATAATTAATATGAGTACTATGATGAACTAATTAGAACGGAGGCTGGGAGCAGTAATTGTAAAGGAAATAAGTAAATAAATAGCATAATTAAGTTTGACTGTCCGGGACTTGATATTTCATGCTCTTTCGATATGAACAATATATTCAATATTTTCATAAGCGGGATATTAAAAGAAAAAGTATAAACAAACCTTATTCCTATGTCTGAATTGAGAGAAGTTGTCATTTAAAAAGAAAAGGGATAGAGAACGAGGCTTTTTACTAACTAAAAGGTAAGTATATTTATCTTTGAAAACTCTTTTAAGTTTTTGTTTTTTGGGTTATAAATCTGCAAGGGAAAAAATTCTACCACCTAATTACATCTATTCATATTTTCGAATCTTCAATATATTGGTGACCTTCATTTGTCAAGAAATCTGCATCGGATATGAATAATTTTCCCCTTGATGTTTTCAAACAGATATCTGCAGTGTTCAATAATAGCTTTTAGTGGATGCAACTGTATACCGCTTTGTTTATAAGTTTTGACAACAATCTAACAATTTGTATGCGACACACTAACATGAAATATAAATAAAGTTTTATTGTGCACATTTAAAAAAGGATAAACTTACAAGTAACATGGGATGTTAGTTGATTAATTCATAAACAATAATATTAATTTTATGAAAAATTATTATCGTACAAGTTTATAAGATTTTTCTTTTGTACTTAAAAAGGTCATGTAAAAATTGTTGCGCAGAGCATAATGAAGCCTCCCAAAAGCTAAGGTGCACTAAGCATTAAGGGAAAAATAAAAATTTGAAAGAGACATTAGCATCATTGATAATTATTAGTGGAATGAAAAATAGGTATGATCTCTCACTTTACTAGATATATCTCCAATAATTATGTTCTAAGAACTTGTGTAATTGCACTTTGATGAACATGATTTTGCAATAAAAAGATATCAACATAAGTCACTATAACATACCTTAATTAAAGATAAAGCTAAAAGTTGCCTAAGCACAAACAAACAAATGCAATCTATACCTTTTTAGTCTCTTCCCAACTTATTGCCTTTCCCTTTTTTCTTCAATTACATTATATAATTTTCTTTCTGCAATCTTTAATAACTTTTGCACTTGTATTTGTATTTGGTTTGGTTTGCTATGAATAGAGGATTTTTCAGAAATAATTTCTCTATCTTTTTAAGACAGTGGTAAATTTTGCGTATATTTTACTTTCATCAAATTTTAACTGTGAGATTTCATTAAGTATGTTATTGTTGTTATTATTAGAATTTTTAATAACTCTTGCTAGATAAACAAATAAATTCTTATTCGTACCAAATATTTATAATTAACTAATTCAATTTTAATTAGTTAAATATAAGATAAAATACATGCACATTGCTTGTCTGAAAGATACATGTCTAATATTCATTAATTCGTTTTAAACACTTGACCCAACTACATAATTAATTATTAAAAATAACATAAATTTCAGTCTTTTTCGGGACTAATTACTTTCTATGTCAATTCTTTTTAATATACTAAAAATTTTGTTTAGTCCATACGGATACATCATATTTTTTCTAATACATCACTTAATTTTTTATGAATACTTTCTCCATCCCAAATTACTTGTCCCAAATTGAGATGACATATTGATTAAGAAAAATAATTAATAACATAATCCCTCTATTAAATGGTGTTTATATTTTAATTTGAAGAAAAGGTAATTAATGCAATGGGTAAAACATAAAAAAAAATTCTTTCTTCTTGATTAATGAAAAAAGACAAGTAAAATGAAAAATCAAATTAGGAAATTTGAGATGGAGGGAGTACATCACATTCTTTTGAATATATCACTTAAATTTATACGGACACATTCTTCCAGATATATTACTTAATTTTATATGGATACATCATTCTTCTGTGATTTATCCAAGATTTTAATAGAGAGAAAGTAAAATAAAAAATTTATGTAATTAAAGTAAAAAAAAATTATGTAATTATTTAAGAATTGAGATTTTAAATAGTTATGATAAGTTAAATAGTGGTATTATTTAATTTTTTCAATTAATTAAACATCTCAATCAAATGAAAGAGCAAATGATGGTAATTTGAAACTTTGTGTTGCAAATTGTTTATTGTTCTTTTACCAAAATAGAAAGAAGGCTCGACAAGTAAGGCAATGGGTTTGGACCAAAATGCTCTATAGATGGAACTACAGCCATGCACCACGTGTAGTAATGACCCACTGGGCTCACTGCCCACTTTGGGTTAACCCAAAGATGCTTACCACAAGGAAAATGGAATTAAACATAACAACATTAGCCCACTTCATATGTTACTTTACTAAATAAATTCTCATACCCCACTCTAAATAGATAAAATTTTAGATAAAATAAAAAATAGAAAGAGGATTTTATTCCTTTTTCTTTATTTATGTATAATTAAAAGCACTTGAACTATAACAGTTGAAGAGTGTTGAGATTTAAACTCATATTAGTTAGAGCGTTTGAAATTCATCACTATCTTATCAGAATATCGAGATCATAACATGTAATATGAAACCACTACTTTCTTCATAATGTTATCACATAGCTGTCCTATTAGAAGAGAAACTCGATCACCACGGGGATTACTACGTGGGCATGGACAGAGCTACTTTAAGCGAAGGTTGATCGAGTGGACACTCTTATCGAAAAATTATATGATGTACAAAAATTAAGGGTCAACAAATATGAATGTATATTTAATTTTGCACATATTAAGAAGAAAATATTCACACCGTTCATCTAATTTCTGGCTCCACCACTGAGTGGCGGGGTGGGGGGTTGGGAAAGGTTCTTAAAGGGGAAAATGAGTGGGCGTGGTGGCACAAGTGGGTGGAGCATTTTGGGCCATGATTAGTGGGCCCAGATGAATCATCGCCAGGCAAAACTACAAATAATGTCACATCCAAAAGTGAAATTGGGCCCAGTGGGCGTCTCCGTTTTTTGCTTCTTGACTGTGGGCCCAATTCAGCATTTTAACCGAAATAATTCAAAGTTTATATTCCATTTATAGTTATATAGTATGACAGTTTTTTCAGTTAAAGAGAGTTGGGAAAACTCTCTGCACTCATTATATGCCAAGTAACCAACTTATTCTTGGCCATTAATTATGGAATTTTGAAGATTACAACTCCTCTTTTAACTTTTAAATATAAATATAATTTGGAATAAATCCCAAAGTTGAGATCAAGATTAGATTTGTTACTGGGGATCAAGTTTGATTCTGCCTAGATTCTAATAATTACTTCAACCAAATTAGATGGGCAGAAATAATCCTAACTTGTAAGCAATTCTTTTCTTTAAAGAAAGGGCAGAATCGACCATAGCTGCCCAATTGGAAAAAGAGGGACTTCTTTAATATGATGGAGAAGTAGCCAGTGGGCAATTTATTCACGTTCAATTTCATGAATCTTTTTCTTAACATTTTAAGGTAGCTCCACATAGCTAGTAGAAAAATCCAGATGTAATATGGTCCAATAACAATATCACTTGAATATAAGATTTTGGTTCTATTAAAACAACAAAATACCTAGTAAAATTTGGTAAAATTTCACAAGTTCGGAGAAGATAAAGTATACGCAGACCTTACCATTACCTCAAGGAAATAGAGAGGTGTTTCCGAGTTCTATTAAACCTCTTAATTTTGGTTCTATTAATCTGCTTAATAATTTTTTCGTACATGTTACTGTTCACGAGTTCGCCCCACCTAAAAAATAAAAGAAAAACTTGGTGATTTGATAGTCTTGATCATGTTCCACAAATAATTTGCCAACGAAGTGCTCTAGTATATAGGATATAATTCAAATTAGAAATGCTGGTGGTCGGTGAGTAGGAGAAGAAATATTATACATATAGGATGTGTTCGGTAGAAAGGAAAATATTATCTAAGAAAATAATTTATTTATTATTTATTTATTTATTTTTTGTATTCGTTATGCAAGCAAAATATATTATTTCAAAAATATATGTATATAATTTAGATAAATACTATCTGAATGGTGTTAGTGTGAGGGTGAGAAAGACACTCATTCCATTCATTTTTAAGGAACTTATTTTTTTAGAGAAATTATTTTCAAAATTTTTGACAAATCAAACATAAAAAATCCAGAGAAAATGTTTTCCACCGTACCAAACTCACCCATAGCTCTAATTTCTTCAACGAAATTGTGAGCATAGTAGCCGAAATTAAAGTTCTTATTAATTTTATTTGGTTAAGCTAGAGAAGCTAATGTGTCAGTCTATCTCTTGAAAAAAAAAAAGAGAAAAGCATACAAGAAGAACAAGTAGTGTCGTTTGTACAATATTTGTTAACTATATTTTATATATAATCTAGCTTTCCGACCAAATTTTATTAGAATATTAGTTATAATGTTCATAATCTTTCATCTTCAAGGTAATATATTACAATTATAGACCTTTTAAATTTTTTAGATTCATCATGTATATGAAATTATACATTACCTACTGCGACAATCACAAACAAATATATGAAATTGAAAAAAGTGTTAAAGACGTTAACTAGTATATTGAAAATGAGTGCATGATAAAGACACATACCTAAATTATATCTTAACAAGTTTGACAAATTAAATAACAGACTGAAAAGAAAAAGGACAAATGAAATAACAGTAGCTAGATTTGTCGAAAAGGAAAATAATGCAAATTCATGAATAGCATATGTTTTTTTTTTTTTTTGGTAAGGAATAGCATATGGTTATCGTGTCGTTGTTATACACACGAACTTAATACGCACATATATGGTGTAACATCAAAAATTATTTCAACTCGTTAAGCATTATTCTCTATGTCTATTCTCGAAAATTAGTTGGCTTCTTTAAGAGTTTAAGTGAAAGAGACTTGATTTTTTCATTACTTTTATTGAGTTTGAGTAAAACTAATATACACGGTTAATGTAAATAATTTTGAATGTTACATCAAAAATTATTATTCTGAATATCTATTCTCAAAATTTTGTTGGCTTCTCTAAGTGAAAGAGACTTGTCTTTTTCACTCTTTTTAATTGATCAGCTTAAGTAAATTAATATACATGATTACTGTGTAATAATTTTTATTTTATCAAATTAATTCTCTTTACCTATTATATTTTCCAGATATCTTATTCTCAAACCTTTAAATTTCACTTTTTAAACAAGGCCTAAATATACACTAAAAAGTTAAAACTCTTTTCTCGTACACGTAAAACATGAACAAATAGTGTGAACTTTTAGGAATCATTTTATGAAGTGTATTATTCACTGCCTGAATTTCAATTTGTTTGTCTTACGTTTTTTAATTTTCTAGACCATTTCAAATAAATATATTTTTTTTTTGACAACTTTTAATTTTAACTCTTCACATGACATATTGAAGATCACATGCTTAAAGGGTATTTTGATATATTGTATGTATTTTTAATTTAAGATTACAAGATTCTAAAGTGTTATTTATTTAAACTTTGTGTCAAGTCAAGATCCTAGTTTCAAATTAGGCTCAGCACATAGACAACTCCTTATACTTGTCACGATATTCCCTTTAGACATTTAAACTGAATCTTATTTCAATTGAATACATCAACTCCTAATTAATGTTTCGATTAGTCACATTCCATTCAAATTTGAAGATAATTTGATGTATGCTTTTATTCATTTATTAAATAGTTATGTAAACTACATAAAATATGATATCTCCTATAGTTATATCTTAGTTATATATGCATCAATCTCAAATAAAAAATACATGAGATTTTATGACTTATTTGAGAGTTGAGACTAGTGGATTAATAGAGATGCTTAACTAGATTGGTGATAGAATAATGGATTAATGGAAGGCAGTGGGAATGGTGGTAGACAACCAAATTAAAACGAAAGAAGTATATGTTAATTTGCATGAAATTCTTTAGAGGAATATGTTGAGTTATAGTTTGCGTACGTGATTAAACACACACATTACACATTGATTTGTTTCAATGACCGTGCTGCTCAAATTAGCTTTCGTACCTCAATTAAATTTAGGAATACCGCCATCTCGACTCACTACATACATATATCATATACACAACACATATATACTTATTTGTTTGTTTAAAAGTTAATGTTTGATAATTTGATGGATCTAAGTTATTTAGTTAAAAGAGAAAAAAAAAATATATCCTAGCTTGTTAAAGAAGCCACAACGTACAACACGCGTGCATATATGAACCCGGAACCAAAATATGCCCTACAATTAAAAGAAGTATCAATTTATGTCATATAAAAGAAAAGACACCAAAATAGGTTTTGTGCACTTAATAAGTGCACAATACCTTTACAATTTAACGGCAAATTTTTAAACGGTGTTAAGAAAAGTCAAACTTAGATTGTCCACTAAATAAGTGCACAATTCATTTTTTTGTGGATTGTGCACTTATTTAGTGTACAATTCATTTTTTTATGGATTGTGTACTAAATAAGTGCACAATTCTTTTTTTATTTTTTTATTTATGGATTATGCACTTATTTAGTGCACAATTCTTTTTAAAATAGATTGTGCACTTATTTAGTGCACAATCTATTAAAAAAACAATTGTGCACTATATAAGTGCACAATCTATTTACATGCTATTCTCGCAGCAATTCATTTTTTAAGCCATTTATATTAGTTTAAGCCATTTAAAAAAGTGCACAATATATTATTTTTTGTTAACCAACATATACTCAGTGTCGGCTCTACCTAATTAAAAAAAAAAAGGCAACTGCCTAAGGCCCCCAACTTTGACGGGCCTCATTTTATTTTAGCAATAATAGATCATAGTTTTAATTAAAAAAATATTAACTATTATTTGTAGAAAAAAATACTTCGTATATAAAATTAAAGAATTATTAGAAGAATTTTGATGTATTTAAAGTATGTCTCCATAAAAATTAAATGCATTAGTTATATTAACAAAAAAAATAATTAAAAGAATCATTTAAAATATTTACAACTTAACATCTCAAAATTTAAAATATAGACTTTATTAACAAAAATAATTTTCCTTAAAAATTTAAGGCTTCCATTTGATTTTTGCGTTAGGCCACCGATGTATTTGAGCCTCCCCTGCATATGCTAACTTGTGACTTCAATATGTGTCTTAAGCATACCAGTTTATCAAATGCCAATAGTGATATAAAATTATTTTTTTTCCAAAATTTCCCTTCTGTTCAACTATCTCTAGTTGTAAGAAAAATTTGTATAAGTAATATATACCCTTTAATAATGTCTTTTTTTTTTTTGTGCAAAGGAGATTCAATTAAGTAAAGAAGTTGTTCATTACAAGACAACGCCTAGTCAGGCATAAAATTAAAAGAGGATCCAGAGGAGATCCCGTTACTAGGTAAAAGACGGGTGAAAGTTTTCCCCTGCAATTCTTCCCAAAAAGCTACTCCTACACTAGCTGGAGGTGTGACGTAGACATGGAGTCTTTCAAAAAAGACCTGGCATGAACCCTGCTTCGCCAAAAGATTCGCTACTCTATTCTTCTCCCGGTAAGTGTGAAGAATCGGAGGATTTCCCAAGTTCCTTAATAGAGATCTGCATTCATAAACAAGCGCGTCATATAACATGTTCCCATTTTACACTATTTCAATAATTTCCTTGGAGTCAACGCAAACCTCAAGAGGTTTGAGGTTTTGTTGAAGAGCAAGATTTAGGCCCTCTTTAAGGGCAATGAGCTCCGTGAGGTTGTTTGTAGCATGGGTGAAGCTTTTACTAAAACCCACTACTCATTCCCCTTTGTCATTTCTGATGACCCCTCTAATTCCCGCCCTTCCTGGGTTACCAAGGCAAGATCCGTCAGTGTTAAGCATGAAAATATTAAGGGAGGGGGGAGACCAGTTGACATTGATGATGTTTCTATTTGCATGCCTGGGAGTGTTGCCTAAGTGTTGGTAATTCACTGCTTCTGCATAGGTATGCATAAACAGGGATTGGAGGAAGAGCCTTGGAAGAGGTTGACATTTCTAGCTTTTCAGAGATGCCATAGGCTAAACGGAAGGAGGATAGACCAAAAGTGTTGGAATTGAAATCCTCATTTTTCAAGCTTCTCCAAGTTGAAGCAAATTAGTAAAAGCCACATAAAAGTTTTGATTTTATTTGGAACTGTAAGCCTTCAGATTCAGTTGAAAGAATTGTTGGATCTGTAGGATCCCTTTTTCAGGTTAGAGATGAAGTGATAGGCACTTTTGCATGAGAAAGTGACATCCCCTTTGAGTCTCCAGAGAGGGGTGTCTTTAGTGAGGTGACTGCTCTGGTGGAAGGTATTTTGCATGTTATGGATGATCCTAGGTGGGATTTCAAAAGGTAAGGTGATGAAGTCCCAAATACCCTCCTTCCAGATATCCTTAACTAAGATGGGAGAATTAGGATTAGTGGTTGGGCCATTCACAATTGTGGATAGAGGGGGCATGCCGAGGATTCATCTATCCTCCCAGGCTCTGACCTTGGTTCCATCTTTTATGGCCCAGAAAAGGGCATCCCTGTAAAGACTCCAAGAGTTGGTAATATTGTTCCAAGTCTTGGAGCCTTTTTTGGTTAACACCTTAGTAGGCCCATATTCGGAAAAAAGGATCTTAGCCCAAAGGGGGGCGAGTTTAGAGAGCATTCTCCAACTCAGACTACACAGGAGGGCTTTGTTTTTTATAGCAGCCCTTTGCATCCTAAGCCCACCATGCTTTTTAGGGAGAGTGATAGCGTCCCAACCCAGAAGGTGCATTTTCTTCTTGGCTTCAGTAATGCCCCAAATAAAGTTTCTTTGGGTCTTATCAATCATCTTGAGAGTGCTATGAGGGAGGTGGATATACTGCATGATGTGGTTGGGGATAGAAGCCAGAGAAGATTTAGCTAAGGTGACCCTACCAATCATGATGAAGAATTTTGTCTTCCACCCAGCTAGCTTGCTAGAGAGGTTATCCATGATAAATTGGAAGTTCCCTTTAGCAGATTTTTGTGAAAGATAGGAAACATTAGGTATTTACCAAACTGGTGAGAATGTGGATGCCAAGGATAGAGGAAAGACTGTTCTGATCCTCCTCTCTGCAGTTTACAGAGAATATTACTTTGGATTTGTCCAAATTGACTCTTTGCCCAGAGTGGGAGCTAAAGTGAAGGAGGATTCTTTTGATGGTGTTGCAGTTCTTGGAGTCAGCCCTAGCAAAAAAGGTGAGATCATCAATAAAGAAGAGATAAGATATAAAGGGACCCTTTTTAGAGATTGAAATAGGGGTCCAAAGGAGGATGTCCACTTCATAGTTAATTCTCCTTGACAACAGTTCTATACAAAAGATGAAGAGATAATGTGACATAGGATCACCTTATTTAATGCCTCTAGAAGGGTTGAAATGGGAAGTTTTGCCCTATTGACAAGGATAGAGATAGAAAAAGTAGAGATGTAGGAGAGGATGAGCTGGGACAGCTTTTGGGGGAAGTTAAAGAAGAAGAGAGCTTGTCTAATGAAAGACCATTCAATCCTGTCAAAAACTTTTTCCAGGTCAATTTTTAAGATCATGCTAGGTTGCTTCCTTCTTATTTTGGAGAAGTAGTTAACATATTCCTAGACAATAATGGCACTATCAGAAGTCCTCTTTTTTTTTCATGAAACTGGCTTGGTTGGGGTTAATGATCTTTGCCAAATAAGGTTTGATCCTAGTGCTAATGATTTTATTAATAATTTTATACTGGGTGTTGCACAGGCCAATAGGTCTAAAATTTTTAAAGGTGGTAGCATTTCTGCACTTCGAAATGAGGCACAGATATGTCGAGTTGACCCTGGGTCCATGGAGCTAGAGGCAAAGTTGTCTTGGCAAAATCTCACTAAAGGAGGCCCAAGAATGTCCCAAAACTTTTGATACATGGAGGGGTGGAGCCCATCCGGGCCAGGGGCCTTGTTAGGTTTAAAGGAGAAGACAACTCTTTTGACCTCCTCCATGGAAGGGATGGCGACAAAGAGATCATGGTCAAGATAGCTGATAGAACCTAGAGAAAAAGGGTTGAGCTGAGTATCTCTGTTCCTAATGGTGTGATCAGTGGTATAGAGATTTGTATAGAAAGTGGAGATAGTGCCGGCAATGTCAGCAGGATGGTAGTGCCAGTTCCCACTATCATCCATGAGGAAATTGATTTTATTTCGCCTCCTCCTATTAACAGTGGAGGTGTGAAAGAGTCTAGTGTTGGAGTCCTCCTCAAGGAGCCAAAAAATTCTAAATTTGAGTTTCCAGAACTCTGTCTCCAGGTTGAGAATGTGGTTGAATTCCATCAAGAGGGTATGTTCCAACTCTTGAAGGAAGGATCTAGTGGGGTAGCTAGGGGATTTTTGGATTCTAGCTAGCCTAGAAAGCAGTTTTTTCTTCTTACTGAAAATGTTTCCAAAAATGGATTTGATCCATTCCTTGGACTTCACCTCGAAGTCTAAGGTAGCCAAGGTAATGCAGGAAAAATCTAGAAAGGAGTCCCTAACAAGGTTGGGGAACTCTTGGACTCAACCCTAAAGGGGTTAGCTTGGTTTAAAGGGGGAGAGCCAAAGTTTAGGAGAAGAGGAAAATGGTCAGAGTGAGTTCTAGGCAGGTGGGTGACAGAGGCCTTAAGGTAGAGGTGGATCCAGAGGTCATTAGCCAGACATCTGTCAAGTCTTTCAAGGATAAGGCTATTTCTGTTCCTATACCTGATGTTAGACCAAGTATATTTGCTCCCCTTAAAACCTAGGTCAATAAGATTACAATAGTTAATGCAATTCATAAACAAGTTGGACCTGTTGAGATTGATCCTGGCGCCTCCAAATTTCTCAGAGGCGGTAAGGACCTCATTAAAATCCCCCCCCCCCTCCCATCCAACTAATCCCCTCAGGGGATACCCTTTAATAATGTCACTAATTAACTTTTTTAAGCATGTACAATTTAATTTTTTTCATTTCTATACCATGTAGAAGTTTATCTAAACATCATTAAGCTTGTTTGAAATTTGTAGTTGTTTAAAATTTTAGTATTGTCACAACAATGTGATTTGTACGTCAAAATTAATATTTAGATATACAAAAGTTAAAAGTATTATATAAATAGATTGTCGTGGGGATAGTATTATATAAATAGATTGTGCACTTATTTAGTGCACAATTTAGTTTTTTGTGGATTGTGCACTAAATGAGTGCACAATCTATTTTAAAGGTATTGTGCACTTATTAAGTGCACAAAGCCTATTTTGGTGTCTTTTTTTTATATGACATAGATTGATATTTTTTTTAGTTGTAGGGCATATTTTGATTCTTGATATTGCATACATCGCACACCTCATTTGTCTTGTCTGATTCCATGCACATTTAATTAATTAATTATGCTTCTAAATAATATAGTCATGCTTTGTATTTCTTTTTTAGAAAAGAGAAAAATATATGTACAAATAAATGGTAGAAGTTTTAATTTAATTTTCAAAAGAAAAGTTTCAAAAATTAATTGGACGTAATCAAACTATAGTAGTTTTTACCATATAATTCATAATTCAAGTCCCTTAATTTTTATCGTAAAGTCGTGTAAACATTTACTCTATGCGAGTTATTATTAGAGTGATTATAAAAAAGAAGTCTCAAGGTATATATATTTTCGTTACATGTCAGTAATTTTCTTTTCTGCAAAAGATAATTAAGTCTCCTTAAAAATATGAGATATATAGTCTTGAAAACAAGACCATCATATGTCATAACAAGTTAATCTAATGCTGGAAAAATTTCTTACACCCAACAATGTGTATTACATAAAATAAAAAAGATGTTCTCTCTTTTTCTTTTTCCCAATAAACAAGTATTATATTACGACACTCATGATAGATAGAGTGCAAATCAATGAGAATGTATGAATCACGAAGAAGGACTGATAGGCTTTTAGTAAGGATTGATATAGCCTTCGACTAAATTCATCTGAGCCCATTATTTTTGACCCAGAGAACATAGTATATATGTAAAAATTTGCTAAAATATAAGCAAATATTAATTTGATTTTAATCCATAAATTAACATTATGTTAAATTTAATATTGACAATCTTAAAAAGTTGAGCCCATTAATTTTAAATCATAACTCTACCTCTGACTTCTAGATAAGTAACTACTCATGAAGAAGAAATGCACTACACTTCACGTTAAAATGAGAGAAGAGATTATGATACAAAACACCAAGTCATATGGTAAACACTTTTAAGCTTGATAATAACATATATATATTATTCAAGAAATAAATTCGTTATGTCTGCTGAGTCAAAACAAACCATATATATCACGGGCGATTTAGCTTATGACAAACACAAAGAGAGTTTGCACTATTCTTTAGCAAATCAAACAATATATTTTAATCAACTATCTCAAATATCTAGTTTTTTGCGTTACAATTTTTGAAAAGCCATTCACTATTTTATAATTGTTTACTAAAACAGTATTTGGATATTTTTAATGTATTGGAGAAATCAAAATCCCAAACGAAACTAAATATCAAGAATTTAATTCTCACACTCCAAACCTTATTATCATTTTCGTGTCCAAGAAAATATCTTTGTCAAAGAAAATATCTTTCTTTAAACTACGACGAGTTGAGAATAGATAAATAATATTTTTGAATGTTTATGTGTCTTATATCTAATTAATCACCCTTTTAGACTACAAGATATATGTAGGAACGTAATTGAAGGATTAAAATTTAAAACCATGTTTTTACTTGATAAAACAAATATCAATAACGGTAATGCCGAAGAAATTATTGGTAAATATTCTCATTATAGGTCTTATTATTACTATTAGAAAACAGTAAAAATTGACCTCCAAAAAAAGACAAGAAAAACCAACTTTATTTTAAAGGTCAATTTTGAAAAGTATTTTTTACAATTATTTTTAATAAAACGGACCTTCGGAAGGTGGCCAAAAATTGAAAAAGTGAAAATCGATCTCTGAAGGTCGAATTTAATGGTAGAAGTGTATCCTATATAAAAAATAAAAATACGGGTTCGAATCTCAAATAATACTACATTTCATAGTTGTACAATTTGAAAAATGAGCTTTGAGGTAGTTTTTTGATATTTTTTAATAGTGTATTCAGCATTGTCAAACAATTTTTCAAGATTCCTTATTTTTTTTTGTTTAATGTGATTCTGTGGAATTCTTTTATTCCATGTGCATGGTTTTCTCCAATCTTCATTAGGTATAAGTTAATTAAAAAAAGAATTTAACAACCCCATATATAATTGACACAAAAAAAGTATCTAGTCACATGATCATAGGCCGTTAACCTAGACCTATTGGTAATAAATTTGTTCACAAATAAGTAACAGGACAAAAATTCAAGTCAAAATTCGAGTTAGGCCTCTCTTCATATTGGGATTCTCAAATGAGCTAGGAAATAGGAAAGAAGGTTTCTTAACCTAAAAGTTATTTCCATTTGTTTTCAAAAAATTCAAAAGTATGAATTATCAAAGATTCATTACTTTGAACCTAGCATGCATACTTACATAGTAATGTTTAGTTTGCCTAACTATCTTTTTGACAATTGTCGTTTATATTAATTATATTATATATTCCTTCTGTTTTTAAATTACTTATTCTATGTCTCCTCTTAATTATACCACATGGAAAAAAATATCATTAGTGAACGTCAAATTAAGCATCTTTATGCTCTCCGTATGCGTTTATTCATTGGTTGAAGGGCTTAATTTGGGAATACAGCCATTGCAATTACAACAAATGTAAAACACTATCCAAAAGAATTTAAAACTAGCTAAAACTTAAAATTAGTTGTAAATCTGTCACTAAATAACTCGTAGGCCGAATAGATATTTTTGATAACAAATCGCTAATTCATCGCTAAATAAGACTAGCAACATATTTTACTGTTTTACTACCAAATTTATTTATGGTTAATTTCTTTTATTTAACCGTGAAAGAAAGGGAAGTTCAAAATGTGACTATTTTAAGGAAGAGTCCAAAAAGAATCCCTAGCGAATTTCTCAAATCCCAATACTAAGAACTAAGGAGAATAAAAATAATTGAAAAATATTCAAATCTTAAATGGGAATTTGACTTATTATTTTGCACTTTCCATCTCATGTTGGTTGTAAAGCTTATATGAGATGGAGTACTAAAAACAATTACGTCATTGGCTGAATGGCTTAATTTGGGAATAGAAAAGCAGAAATGGAGTCATTGCATTTTCAACAAACGTAAAACACTCTTACCAGAAAAGAAAAAGTAAAACACTACCCGAAAAAAGTTAAGAATAGCTACAAACGTGATCGCTAATTTGTCAATAAGTAGCTCGTAGTTAATATATTTTTAATAATTTATTTCTAATTCTTCTAAATAGGACTAACACTAGTAATAATTATTTTTTCAACTCTCCATAAAGGGCCAGTACCTCCCACCTTTTTTATTTTCCGGATAACTCGAACTCACAATCTTAAAGTTAAAAGTGAGGGATGCTTACTATACGAGCAACCCCTCTTCTCATCTAACTAACAAAAAATTTTATTTTTAACTACAAAATTTATCTATCCACTAATTTTCATTTTAACAGCAAGCGAAAGGCAAGTTTATAAATATGAGACTATTTTAAGAGAGAGTCTATAAGAATCTCTATCGAAGTTTCTCTAATCCTAATACTATGAAGGAGAATAAAAATAACCGAACAAGGATTCAAATCTTAAAAGGGAGTTTGGCGACTTCTTTTGTTCTTTTGTCTCATATTATAATGTAAAAGTTATTTAAAATATTTACCTTAAATTAAAATAAAATTAATTATTTTATTTTATTATTCTCTCCGTTTCATATTAGAATGGGATTGTGATGCTGGGATCTTGGTTAGAAATGTGTGATATTCTAATAGGTAATAAATTAATATTCCAGATCGTGAAAGAATCGTCATATGCCTCGAAAGATAGATTGTTACGAGTTATACTTAATTTGTACACTTTCTTCTTTACACGCTCTCTTTAATAAATCATAAACAAGAATGATATGTAGTTTTATTAATTTATCCCTCAAAAACTTGTTTGGAACTTTAGAAACATGCTTATTCTTTCAAAGAAAAAAATTAATAGTAAAAGTAAAATAAGAAAAATTGAATCAATTCTCTCTTAGTTTTGTAAATTGACGAATATTTTGAGATAATTATATTTAATTAGATGACTAATATATGGAGCAGAAGGAGTATATCTTTGGTGTTAAATGTTCTTAAAATAAGAGTAGTTTTATTTTATTTTTAGATAAAATGTAATTTATTGAACAAGAATATATAAGGATAAAATGTTTTAAAAAAACTTATTACTTATAATTTTTTACTTTATGTTCGTTGAATACAATCGGTATGGTCGGTTGATTTTGTGGCCTTTTGATTCAAAAGTTACTCAATCGAGACAAAAAGTGAAAAAGAAAATAATTTTTTCAATATATTCCACATTCTCTAGGCTATGCTAAAAGAAAGTTTTGATTCTCACCTTAAATTCTAACACAATTTCCACGAAAACACTCAAGAGATTGATTCTTTTTCATCATCTATTTATTTATTTATTTTCTTGCAAGAAAGAAATTAAAATAGGATATGTGGTCCAATGATACGATGGATACGACAGAAAATAATGGAAAGATGAGTTCATGCAGACATGTACTACTACTATGTTTTAATTAACGTTGGAAAAAACAAAAGATACGAAGCTGCTGGTTTTTCTCATGCAGTTGGTTAGGTTTTCAGGGGCTGCTAGTTTTATAGTGGCAATCTTAATTTCAAGGGGCGTTATGTACGTAGGGGTTTTAAGGTCTAGTTAATTTATACTCTTTATTAGGTCAGGCTGTATATAGGTTTTTTAATTAACTAGCTTTCGAGAGTATGAACTAGTGGCTAGTGAAGTGAATTGTAGTTTTAGTGAACTAGTGCTAATGAAGTGAATTGAAGTTTTAGGTTCACATTTTAGCAGAGACGAAAGTAATGCGTATTCCCTTTGTTCACTTTTATTTGTCCAGGTTGGACTTTACACGCCCCTTAATAAATAACGATTGACATGAGAAGTTCACCACATTTTCATGTTGGTTGATAATCTCTTAAATTTTGAGACCTGATTTGAAGAAAAGTAATTAATACTAAGAATAAAACATTAAAAAAAAAGTTTTTCACTTGATATGCTAAAAAGGACAAGGAAAAGTAAAAATGTCTAATCTTGATAGACAAATTTACCTATATCTATTATTGGTGAGGGGTATCAGATACATGTTACCGCAATTAAAAGAAAAAAAACTAAAGGCTGTATCTAGAAGTGAAGATGCTTTAAAGTTCAAAGAACATTTAATTTGGGAGAAATAACTACTGAGAAATAGTGTACTTTTTAAAGGTCTACAATCTACATTTTAAAATGAGGAAAACTCTTTGGTGGTTGAAGCTTGACAGACAAGAAAAATGAAAAGATTGACGGTGCAAAATTTGACTGAAATTATGGTGGAAGTTCACGAATTAAAAGTTTCTTCAATTTATTTAATGTGGTCACTGGTCTCAGAAGGCATGCACTATATATAAAAGTAGTTTTATTATTAGTGTATTTAACTAATTTACATGTTTTAGTTTTTCAGATTATTAATATCGACCGCTTAGTATGGATTTTATTGTTAATGTTATTGCGTGTCAGTATAAACTTTTAAGTATAAATAACATAATTATCAATCTTTTAAAAGTAATTATACTCTCTCACTTTTTTAATTACTTTACTCTCTTCCTATTAATATACATAACATAGTCGGCATATACATAACATTTTGTGCATATGTGAGATTTTTGTAATATGTTTAGGGAGTTGGGATTTTTTGTAATATTGAAAACATAAGTTGTGTATTTATGTAATTTTTAAAAATTTTAATTATTATTTCGGGTATATAAACTAAACTCTTTCGATTGTTTGGAAGTATAGTAACCCTTTCGATTGTTTGGAAGGGTTAGTAACCCTTTCCAACAAGTTGTTATATACTTGGTAGTGAAATGGAGAAGAATCATAGATATACTCATTAGTCAGTTTGACATGAAAGTTTTTTGTTCATTTTTTCAAATTACTTTCTAAACGGTGGTAGCAAATACAATCCTTATAATTAAGAATGATGACAGCCCGGTGTACTAAAATGTTGTTATCTGCGGACTACAAAAAATGATTGAATCACAAGAATCTATTATAAGCAGTCTTATCCACATTTTGGAAGAGGTTATTTCTACGACTTGAACTCGAGACATCCAGGTCACCTAAAAACAACTATACCAGATATTCCAAAACTCCCCTCAAGAATCGATTCAAAATAAAATCTTAATATGTTTTTTTTTTAAATTGATGAATAAAGCATCTTTTACCTTCCAAAAATGAGAAGTGAAGTTATAATGGTGAAAGGAAAACATATATAGTAAGACTAAAAGGCAGTAAAAACGAAGTATACTTCCAAAAATGAATGGTTGAACTGTTTACCTTATATTGGGAGGAATTTATTTATTTAAAGAAAGTTCTTACAATTGTCAGTAAGGGTGATATTGATTGGTAAAGATTCTATCTAATTTAGAAATCCCACAGATAGTTC
Source organism: Capsicum annuum (assembly GCF_002878395.1). Classification (NCBI taxonomy): domain Eukaryota; kingdom Viridiplantae; phylum Streptophyta; class Magnoliopsida; order Solanales; family Solanaceae; genus Capsicum; species Capsicum annuum. The sequence goes on from NC_061114.1 coordinate 204,718,468, forward strand.
AAACAACTTGCGTAAACAAACTACCAATATATATTTCTTATCTTTAGAGCCTTATAATTGGGAAACTAAAGTTAGTAGCTAGCTAAGAATCAAAGTGAATTTTGTATAATTGAAACTTACTCTACTTGTAGTAAAAATGATGACATCAAAAGCAGTTTTTAGATTTGCAAAATAAGAAGTAAATCATTTCAACTTTCTACAGATTATTGGTTTCACTAGCATGTGATTTGGCCTGCAAGTATTTTAATTTTACATATGCAAATTAAACTTTGCTATACGTTTATTATTTGTGTAGGATATTGATCCCTAGCTAGAAACGAGTAACCCTTTTAAGTAATTTGTAAATTAAGGGGTCATTTCGTTAACCGGATAAGGTGGGATATTCCATGATTAAGTATGGATTTATTTTAAACTTATATTTGTTCGATCGAAGATATGTTGAGATAAATTTATACATCCAATCAAACAAAATATAAATCTAATGTCAAACTTAATCTTGGTTTTATCACATCAAAATTAGCGTTGTTTTATTCCGTCTCACATGCGGGATAACTTAGTCTGGGAACTAAAAAGGTTAAAAGAAAACGACTTCTCTCCTTATATAATCATGTTAACAACACAGAGTTTATGAGTACAAGTTAAGTATTTCAATTATGATGAACAGTAATCAATAAATTTTACTCGTTCCTTACTCGTTTCCATCTCCTTTTGATTGTTAGTTTTGTGCGTGTGTGTGAACTTGATCTTGATGTTATCTGATCCCATTATTGTAAAGGATATAAGTAAGATTTAACTTTAATAAAACAATGGTCTTAACGTTGACATGCAGTAATAATTTGAAGTTTGAACATTATAGTAGTACGCCAAAATCGCTTTCGTGTTATCAACTAATTATCAATTGAAATTATCTAATGAATTAATAATCACAAATAATGTCTAGTCCAAAAAGTGAGAAGGAAAGCTCTACGGGCTTTTAACCAATGCACTATATAAAACATCATGTTTTAATAAAGCAAAGTTCTTAAATACTTAGTATAATTGCTAAAATTTAGAAATTTCTATTCGCCATAAATTCACGTTGATCATTTGATATCCTTAAAATATACTCCCATTTCCCTATTGCATTAACGAATCTACTGAGTATTTTGAGACACAATTAGCTGTCATCTAAATGAGGACCATAACCTAAGGTCTACATTAGAAATTTGAAATGGCTACGTGTGCAAAGTCTTTAGTTAGGTAAATACCAAGAATTTTATAGGAAATAAAGGATCCTTTACATGCAAAATGTTAGACTACTCCCAATTATTTTTTATATCGTCAATAACACAGATTCGGTTTTAAAAAAAGGGCGAAAAAAGAAACTTTTACTACAGCCCTGTTCCAAAATATTTAGCACTTTTAGTTTACAGAGATTCAAATCTTAGTGAACCTTAATTAACATTTTAGAACGTTCTTTTTTTTTTTTTTTTTTTCTATTTAGTAAGAATTACAACTTATAATACTTTTCATATATTTTCAAAATATGTATATTTTATTTAAAATGTATTACTCTATTTGGTTCATTTTCTGTAATCTGTTAATTTTCTCTCAACAATGAAAAAGAATATCATTAGCTGAAAAAGTAACATTAGAGACTTTTTACACGGTTAGATGCATGCTTCAAAAAATCAAATTGAATTACAAGAATTTAATTAGTATGATTAGCTCCTCTTATTCTATAACTGTTCACATTAGCAGATACAATGACGAAGATTACCAAATACTTCAATTAATTACCAAATACTCCAATTAAGCACTTACCAAAACGAATATAGCACCCTCTTTTCCATCCCCATTCACCCTCACCAAAAAAAGTGAGCGTTTCTTTTAGGGGTGGAGGGTGGGGGTTGTAGCAAAGAAATTACAAACATCTTATGGCAAAGATATTACAAACATCTCATGAGTGTACTACTTAGACTGAATTTATGTGATACTTTTTGTTTTTTAGATATTCAATTAATATTTTAAAATAAATTTTTATTTGTCACATTATTGATGAGTCTAATATCAGATGTAAAAAAAAGGTGACACTCCTTTTTTGAATTAATTTTTGGGGTGTGAGATAAGATCAAAGTCTAGTTTAACAAACATGAATCGAGTTACAATTTGTAGTACTTTGTATAATTTAAATTTTAAAATATTGAATTAATACAATTCCATTTAACTTTAAAGATTAGTCAAATTAATTCTTAAAATATATGAAAAACAGCACATAAATTGGCACAGACAATAATTATTATATTTAGTTGATAAACTAAAGTAAAATTATAGATCAATTTACTATAACATACATACTTGTCATATGCTCATTAAGTTAGAATAAATATCATCGCGTGTGAATAAGCTTTACTAGTAAAATAGTCCGACGCATAGCTGAGTCGTCTTGAAGGCAGAAAAGGTAACACAAAGTTAAAGAGGCGGAAAAGGTGTGGTGCCTTCGTGTCCTTAGTGACCTCTCAACTTATAAATTCACTCCTCCCCTCTTTCTTCTTTCCCTGTCTCACACCTTCACTTCCCTCTCAATTCCCTTCCCTTTTTTTCCACTCTCTAACACAGAGAGAAAAACTTCATTTCTCACTTGTAATTTCCTCTGTTCATCAATTCCTCTGTTTCTTTAACTATCATTTGTGTGCCAAAAATGACTAACCAAAATGTCATTATGTCTGACCCAAGATCAGGCTTCGACTCTTCACTCTTATCATTCTCACCAGCTGTTCCAGGGCCACTACCCCAGCCCGGGCGATTCATCGCTGTTCCAGCGAAGAAATCATTCAAGAACATTGATTCTGCTGATGCAGCAAGAATCACTGCTTTACTTGATTCCATGAGAGCTTCTTCACCAACGCGAAGATCTTCTGAAACTCATGAAAATCTCAAGTCTTGGATTGTGAGTCCATTTTGTTCTTCATCATTTTAATTTATCTAAGTAAACAAAAAAAAGAGATTGGATTATGACTTTTCTTTTTGGTCAATTGAACAGGTTCGTCACCCTTCAGCTTTGGATATGTTCGATGAAATCATAGCTCTTTCGAAAGGAAAACAAATAGTAGTGTTTTTGGACTATGATGGTACATTGTCTCCTATTGTTGACGACCCTGAAAAAGCCTTCATGACTACTGAGGTTTGTTTACTTTAATTTTTTTTTCTTTTATCAATAATCCAAATTACTTATTAGTATAGGATTGAAACTAATATCTTGTTTGGCTTATGGTAATTAGATGAGGGAAGCAGTGAGAGATACTGCTAAGTATTTTCCAACAGCTATAGTAAGTGGACGATGCAGAGCCAAAGTGTTCAATTTCGTAAAATTATCAGAATTATATTACGCTGGAAGTCATGGAATGGATATCAAGGCGCCTGTAAAACGGCGTAACTATAAAAAAGTGAGTAAATTAGTATATTATGAGTAATTATTATCTAGCTTAATTGGTTTACGATATTCATTTCATGTTATTTTTTGTTCTTTTGTATTAATGTTTGGTACTTGTTTTACCTATACAGGGAAGTAATCAAAGTGTTCTCTGCCAACCTGCTAAAGATTTTTTACCCATGATTGCTGAGGTTAGTTTTTTTACTTTTCACTTTATTTCTAGAGTTTTTGTCCACTTACACATTATAGTTAAAAAAATATATATATTAAAACATTTATTTGACATTTTCAGGTATATAAATCTTTAGTGGAGAAAACAAAATCTATACCTGGAGCTAAAGTGGAAAACAACAAATTTTGTTTGTCAGTACATTTTCGTCGTGTTGAAGAAAAGGTATAATTTTATTTTGTTTTCATTTTCTTTTTTTCTTTAACCTCTATTCAACAGTTCTTGGTTCTACTTGAGATTTTTTTTTCTTTTTTAAAAAAAGAATTTTCATAATTGATTTTTTTTAATAATTACAGAGATGGACTGAACTAGCTGAGCAAGTGAAATCAGTGACAAAAGAGTACCCAAAGCTTCGATTAACTCAAGGAAGAAAGGTGCGTTTTCAAAAGTCTTATTCTTGATTTTTTATATTATAAAATAAATTTTTTGTAAAAAAGAAAAAATATACATACTAAACTTGTTTTTTTAATTATTTTATAACAGGTTTTGGAGATTCGTCCCAGCATTAAATGGAACAAGGGAAATGCACTAGAATTTTTGTTGGAATCATTAGGTTATGCTAATTCAAATGATGTTTTGCCCATATACATTGGTGATGATCGAACTGATGAAGATGCTTTTAAGGTACTTTCTATTGTCTTAATATTCTTCAACTAACAAAATTACGTCTTTGTATTTTTTGAGAAATAATAATAGTTATACTAACATTTTGTTATGAAAAATAATCAGGTTTTGTGTGATAGAGGACAAGGCTTTGGAATATTAGTGTCTAAAACACCTAAAGAAACCAATGCTTCCTATTCTTTGCAAGAGCCATTAGAGGTACAATTGAAAGTCTATACTCTATTCTTAATTTATTTTAAAAAGATTGTACAATAATTATTTATATACTAATGTGTTGGTTTTCTTAATATGGCAGGTTATGTACTTTTTGAATCGTTTGGTAGAATGGAAAAGATTGTCCTCACAACAAAGATATCAGAGGAAATAAAAACCCAAATCAAATGAAGACTAGTTAATTAACATTTGAATTGACCCTTTTAACCCTGGAAGTTTTATTGGGGATGGGGTAAACTAAAAGAGCTTAATTTGTTTGTACCTCTTTCTGCTTGGAAAAATCAACTGTAATTGGGAAAAAAATTGGAGAAATTTTGTAATTTTCTAAGTATAAATTTTCAATAAGAAAGTATCATTGTGCACTTCTCTCTCTCTGTCTCTCTATGTATATTAATAGTATAATGTAGTATGTATATATGGGTTCACACGTGTTGGCGTGGAATTCCATTTGTGCATGTGAATTTGGAAAAGCGCATGCATTTGTATATGGACTTATCAAATGTATTATGGTGCAAAAATAGGACAACAACAGCAACCCTTTCACGTGGATGTTTGCCTTTGTTTGTGCAAATGTTTCTTCTTGTAGTTGGAACTTTCTCTATAAGCCAGGCAGGGCTAACATGAAAAGTACGGTTTGGACAGTGTTGTTAGTAGTTCAGGGATTGAGCCAAGTGTAAGCTTGCGGTTCGCAGTACCAGAGCCACACAATGCTATTAGCTACACATCCCTAAAATTCAATAGCTTTTTTAATTACATTTTATATTGATATTAAAAAATATATAGTATTTAATATTACACTAATCTATTTGTGATCCCAAATTAACAAATTAAAAATCTTCGCCTGTCTATATTGGTTCAGCTTCACTCTGTATCTAGTACTTAGTATTTATCTTAAGATCGAAATCTGTTAAATATGTACAAATTAAATATTTTAAAACCCAATAACTCAAAGAACTAGAATTACAGATCCTTAAACTTCAATCATATATAGCTATGCTATTATTTGAAACAACAACATATATATCCACGTATACTCACAAGTGAGGTCGGAAAGGGATAAGATATACGCAGACCTTACTCCTGCCATTGGAGATAGAGAGATTGGTTCTAATAGACCTTGGTTTAAGGTTCCGCCTTTATTTAGTACTTAAACACATTTGGGTTAAATTATAAACCATTATATTGATCCTAAATTTTGAATCTGCCTCAATTCGAAATGAAAAACGACACTTTTAACAGTCTGAACACTAACATTGACTGCTGGTGTGCGTGTATGATGAAGGGAGGATAATTAGTATCTATGGAATAACTTTCGAGTAAATAGTTGAGATGGTTATGCATGGAATAAGAAAGTGAGAAATGATATTCCAATCGAAACTTTGGCTTAATAAGCTCGCTGAAGCTATGATTGTCATTTCGATGTAGATAGTTCCACATCAATTAGTTCAACTATTATGTCATTTGTTTACTATTATGTCATTTGTTCTTTTACTTTAAGATTATTAAATAAAGTTCAAATATTAGAGTTCACTTCGCATAGCAATAATAGATTTTACTTCGACTGAAATGCTACTTCCTCTTTCTATTTTTTTACAGGGACCAGGAAAGCAATGTAAATTAATTAATTGCATGTTAACATTTGAATGTAAGGAAATTCTTCTGTAGCCCATACAAGCCCTCTAAACTTTTCCCCGTTTTAGTCTTGTACTAAAAGAGATAAATACGTAAATAAAAGTGTCATTTCTCGAAAAATTAAATTTTTAAATGACATAGTCACACTTAAAAATGGTATTAGCTAGAGCAGATAAAGAAGTCTATTGGGTTGGAGAGTCTCCACCGCCACCATTAGAAAAATGGATTACCACATGCATGCTTGGCCATGAAAAAGAGTTAGATTATTATTAAACTTTTTGATGAATAATCACGTACATTTTCAATAAAATCCTATCTGCCTTTTATCTTCATTTATAGCACTGTCATCGTAGGGGAAAACAGTTGAAGAGTGAGAAATGGACTGGTATTGGTGAAAGCTAAAGGCAGTATTAAGAGGCACACAGTAATCAACTTGTAAACTGCATGGATATAGAGATGAGTAGTATTTAGTTCCAAATTATATGGAGGATTAATAAGCCACGACTGACACTCACATGCACACATTTTACATTTAATGCCAACACGCTACTTAATTAGAATTTGATTTGTCGAATATATTGTTTTTAATTTTGATCCATACTTACTTCCACTATGCTTAATAAACATTCAATAATGGAACACCATGCATTATAACAGCCAGACATCTGTGTATAGTGTATACATTAGTTGTAAAGACAACTTAATACTGTCAGAAACAACAATACTTTAAGGTGTTAGCTAGAAAATAACTACTTGAGATTCATTAGCAATACCATATCTTTCAGATGTTTATCCAAATAAGACTGGTTTTACTATTTAGCATACCAAATCAAAGTTTGATAGGAATCCATATAATATAGTACTTATTAGATGTACAGTAATATAATAAATTAATATATAATATTGGACATATATGCTCCATAGGATGCCTCGGATATTGAACATTATAGCAACGTACTATATAATAGGCACATACTTCTCTAAACCGTAACACATACACATCTTGTCAAATATTGTTACACATTGATAATTTGACTCCCTATTTATTTCATCTTCCAAAATTAAGTTAGATCTTATCTATGAGAGTTACGTCGTACTTATTAACTTTCCTAATCTATTCAGCAAGATAAGCTAAGACTTTCTTTTGATGCATAATTGGAGCATGTCGTCATCATGAATTTTAGCCATATGGTAAGAACATAGGCTTCTAATGCATCCTGACCCTATATAACCTGTTATAGTATGCAAATGTCCTACTTTGGTAATTGTAAATTATTTAAAGAATTATATAAGGATAAAGATTGTGATAAGAAGTTTCTTGAATTATAGGGCCGTTAATAGGCCTAGGAATAACAAAATAATCCAATAATATAGCCTTGTTCAATCAAGATAAAATTGACAAATTATAAACCTATATATAGCAGCTAGTAATGGATCAATTATTGAACGGAAATGATCAGAAATTAATTAAGATTGAGGATTTATAGGCTGTAGTATTCTCATATAGCAAAAGTTTGTGAACTTTATAGTTTATAGCAAGTTATTATACTCCCTACAAGACAATGCTTCTTGTTCCTTTTAACATCTGTCACATGCTCCTATTACTTTATACTCCTATTTTTCAACATACATATATACTTGTGTCAGACAAATGGAAAAAAGTAGAAAAATTAAATAATCTAATACATGTAGAGAAAGAGAGAAGATTTGTCTTTTTCCCCCTTTTCTTTTATTCTTTTGTAAAAGTATATCTGTATATTTCACATTATTGGGTAAAGGAACAGTTACATACTGACAGAAATCAAGAAGCAAGACCAAATTTAATTGGAAGGTAGATGAATGATCCTAGGAAGTGTTTTAAAAAAACATAAAAGGAAGAGATCTTGCAGAGGCTGCTAGCTTAGTTAATTCATTTTATAATCCTGTGTATACATTTTATAAAATAAAATTGGAGCCTTAATGGGTGGAACGAGGCCATTGATTATAAACACAACTAACATCTCTACACTATTGGGCACGTAGATTTGTGTGAGCCCACTTGAAAAGACTCAAGGAATCTATAGTTGTTTCTTAATGGATTCAATTTTCAAGAAGAGTTCAAGTTATACACGACGATTTGATTTTGTAATCCTTTACATATTTGTTCTACTTTACATATTTGTTTGAGTTTCATCCTAAGATACTACTTAATCGGTTAATCCTGAAGCCATTATGAACAAATCCACCCTTAATAGATGACTAGAAAAAGTGGTAGTTATTTAGTAATTTCATGATTGTGTAAAGCTCTTTTTGTTTAATTAATGTGAAAAACTGAGAAAACAAAATCAGTGCTCTGTTTATTACGTAAAACATCATTTATTTTGAAGTAAATGAAAAGATAAAAAATACCACTTATTATGAAAAGAGCATATTGTAACACGTAATTAATTTATTGTCAAGATTACATATTCCATATTTTAAGGAAACTCACTTTAAAATATCCTTTACTGTGAGTTGATAGTTAAATATATAAAATTATAATATAAATTAGTGGTTACTACTATTTTTGAAAGAGTTAGGTGATGAAAAGGAAGCCCACTTCAAATAACATGGAAAAAGAGAGAGAGAAACATAGAAGTAGTTTGTTGAAGAAGAGTTGGAATCCACTTAAATGCTTGATGTGAAGAAGACATCGGGATATTAAAATGGGACATCCAATATGGTTCCTAAAAACTATTTCTCTTTTTAGACGTGTAAAGAATGGTCTTCCCACTAGATTCAAACCCATCATTGGTGCCTCATATCTAAATAAACTAAGTCACATAAGCACCAATTATTGATAGGACAAGCAATGTGGGGGCATACATATATTATCATTTGCTAGTATAACCACCTACAACCTAACTTCACACACTTATTAACCGTTATAGACCAATCCTAAATTTAAAGTTGATGGGCTAACTCTTTTAAGTTTTTACTATATCTTCATAATTTAACATTCCCTCCGTCCCTTTTTATCTATCAATAATGCCAAAAATAAAAAAAAATCACTTTAGAAATTCAAGATTAAAATTGACAATTATTTTTTACTAGTTCTTTTAAATATTTATAAAAAAGATACTTATCTAATAACTAGACGTAACTAAATAAACTATATCTTATAATGGACATGAAAGAGCTAAAACATGTAAAATAAAATAGAAGGAGTATTTATTACTCACCGTTTTAATTTGTTAGTACTATTTTTTTAATTTAATTTGTTAAAAGAATTTTTTTTTTTTTGACAACTCTCACTATTAAAAACTTGTCTATTAGCTACCAAGATTAGCGAGGGACAAATTGTATGTCAGTATTGTGAGGGACTTTGCGACATTGTCCCTCATACAAATCAAATAATTTAATTTTCATTATTTTTTAAGAGGAGGAGAGGGACATCCCTCACTAAAATATAATGATAATAAAAAGCTAATATTTAATTTGTTATAGTGAGAAATTTCCCTCGCTACATAATAAAAAAAAATTCATACTTCAAAGAAAATTTAAATATAATTTTTAATATTTTAATCTTCATTTTTTTTAAAAGGCGAAGAGGGACATCCCTCACTAAAATATGATGATAATTAAAGGCTAATATTAAATTTGTTATTGTGAGGGGTTTCCCTCGCTAAATAACAATAAATAAATTCATATTTCAAAGAAAATTTAAATATAATTTTTTATTTTTTTAGTTGGTAACAATGCATTAATAAAAAATAAATGAAAATGAAACATAAGTTATCCAAGGAATCCTCAATCCAATATATATAATTATTTTGTATGTTTTTCATTGCAGTGAGGGAAATTTCTCACTAAATTAAATATGTAAATTGAGTATTTAAAAAATTACCATATTATAGATTTTCAGAAAAAACAATAGCAATGATATCAATTGTTTAACCCCTCAATAATTGCTTTAAAACATTTTTTTTCTTTTCATACTATTAACTTAAATTAGTTTTCATACTATACTAGTCACGAAAAGTCCATGCAAAGAACGAGCCCAACATCTATCATAAATTAATATTATAACAATAATCATATCAATTAATGTGACATCTTTCAAATTTTTAAATTTAACAAATTCATTTTTCAGAGTAATTTTTGTCTATATTCTTAAAATATTTTAAATTATCAATTATTGTGATTTATTATTCAAATATATAATTATATTTTAAAAATTTAATTGACGATCAAAATTAAACTCTACAAATGTATAAATTAGTAAGAGTGTGAAAAGCAAAATTCAATAGGTCTATATTACTGTTTTTTAGTTAACACGGGCTCAATATATGTTATTTTTTTGTCTCAACTTATGCAACACAAATAAAATTTAGATAATCAATCTTACTTTTAATACATTTTTAGATATTTTAAGTTATTAACTAATGTAGTTTATAATATTTCTTATGTAGTTTTCAAATAATATACATTACTCTCCTTGTCCAAACTCTTATGGCATTGATAGTCAATTATATTTTTAAAATAATTTAACTTTAAATTAAATTTATAATATTTTTCTTCTATTTCAATTTAAGTGACATTGATATAATTTTGAGAGTCAACCAAATATTTTATATATTTTAACTCTTTTAAGTTGTTAATTGTTAATATTTATAGTATTTTTATGTGGTTTTTTGAAATATATAACATATTATTTTTTTATATATATTTTAAGTTGTTAACTATTACTAATTTATAATACTTTATATGTAATTCTTAAATAATATATGTTACTGTCCTTATCCAAACTTTTGTGACATTGATAGCCAATTATATTTTTTAAATAATTTATGTTTTAAATTATGTGATTTATAATACTTTTTCTTCTATTTGAATTTATCTAACATAATGCTTAGATGATCATAATAATTAATTAGGGGTGATATAGTGAAATCACGATTGAAGCGGCGAAGCAAACATGTCTTAAATAACTTACAACAACTAATTAGAAGTGATATAACAAAACTACTATAAAAAAATCTTTGTGAAAAAAATTTAAGTGGGTCTCATATAAGACGTCAAGTAAATTTAAAATATCAAGAGTTAATTATCGTCGTAACTATTTTATTTTTTATTAAATATTATTAATTTTTTAATACTTTGATGATTATAATAATTAATTATGGTTGATACTTAGTAAAATTACGATTGAAGCAGCTGAAGCAGACACATTATAAAAGCCTATTTTATTTTTTATTAAATCTTATTAATTTTTTAATAAAATAACTTATAATAATAGTTGAAGATGATATAATAAAATCACAAAGCAAGAAACTGAAATAGGCATGTTGACGCTGCTGCCTGCTACTCATTTCTTTTGCCTCTTATTAGATAGTGTGTGTATGTGTGTGTGTATATATATACACATATACATACATACTTGTAATTTTACTTGTTACAAATTTCATAATTGAATTTCTACTTTTACTTGTCATTTTGACGTATCAAGGGAAGACAACTTCTTTTTTTCTATTTTACCCTTAACATTTTTTTTTCAAATTAATTTCAGGATACAAATAAGAATCATTTAATAGGGGTACTATGGTAAAATAACCATGTTATTAATTATTTTTCTTAATACGTGTGTCAACTCAAAATATGACAAGTAAAATCGAATGGAGGGAGATATGTGTGTGTGTATTATGTAATGTTATTGACTGATCGTCTTATAATTTGATAACTACACTAAGTAGATATACAAAATATTATTAATTGATTAATCTATATATCATAATTACAACAAAATAAAAGAATATCTTTAATATATTTATTAAAATAATATTGATTGATTAACTTATATGATAGTTACACTAAGTAAAATTTATTAGTAATTTTTAGAAAATATTATTGACTGCTAAATTATACATTGTCTATTATACTAATTGTAAGTATCGGCGATATAATTAAGTAATCTTAGCGAATGATATATATATATATATATATATATATTTACAACTATTCTAAGTATAAGTGAATTAATTATATTTATAAGAATTATAAATCAGCATATCTATATATTTATCTATACTTTCATAAAAATACGAATATAAATGTTGGTTGACTAAAATATTCTTCAAATATTAAAGGACTTTTATATCCTTAAATATTTAATTTAAATTAAAATAAAATTGTCAAAGAAGACTGCAAAATAATATTATCCTAATCTACTTTGGCTAGGAAATATTCTAATCCAAAACTATTTTCAAGAACTCGTATTTTCACAAAAAAATAAATATAAGGTCAAAGGATTAAAATAAAGCATTATCCAAAAGATTAAAAAAAGTTAAAAAAAAAAATAGCCCTCATAATACATATCCTAATATACTTTGGGTGGAGTATCGGAATCTATAAATGTTTTCAAGAAATCAATATTTCAGCAGCAAAATAAATTACAAAATTCGCCTTTTTAATAACTCTAACTCAACAATGTAATTTTTTTTTAATTTACATGAATTTACTTAATCATTAATTTGCAACTCACATATAAGGGTGTTCACGAGTTTTATATCTCAACTCTCCATTGTTATATTTATTTAGCAAAATTTTTAGTAACAGTTACCGGTTTAAAATAGAAAAATAGAAAAAAAAAAAAAGGATGTACCAACTTTTATCGACTCTTTTCCCTTTTACTCGTCATAATTCGCATTATAAGAGTAAATTTGACAAATAACTATAAGAAAAATACTATAAGTTTTAATATAATTATTTTAAATTAATATGATAAAAAATACATCTTATAAAATTGGTCAAAAGTCAATTTAATTTTTAATAATATTTGTAATAAATATCTCATTAGTTAAATTAGTATTGATTCACCCATATTTTAATAATTATACATCAACTAGGTGTGTAAGGATTATGGGTCAACTAGGTGTGTAAGGATTATGGGTGAATCAACATGTAAAATGGCTCAAATTTAATAAAAATTAAAATGACAAGGATTTGGATTAAATTAATCCTCCAACCAAAAAAAAAAAGACGTGGCTTAAAATGGCAAGGGTTTGGGTTAAATTAATCCTTCAAATAAAAAAAATGTTGCTTAGCTTGTTCCTCCAGCTTCTTCAATTGTTTCCCTAAGTACTAAAAATTAAAATTGTAAGGATTTGGTTCCCCCTCTTCCTCCCATTATTTTCCACCATTTTTTTTTTCAAATACTTTTCACTACCGAGTTTGGGCTAAATTATAATTTCATAAGTAAACCCTACATTTAAATTTTGGACTACATAATTTCACTTTGCTGGTCGTTGGGTTGGATTTAGATAACCTCTCCTAACTAATTGAGACTCCTTTTTCACATTAAAGGTACTTTTTCACCTTGTTGATTTAGTAATTATGTGTCTTTTATTTGGAAAGATATTTTACTCAATTTTTATTTCGGTATTTTTAGTAGCGATAGACATACTTATTCTTTATCATCAATCTGATGTTTTTTAGATTTTTTTGTTGTTTGTTCATATTCTATTGTATCTAGTATCATGTATTTTATGTCCTATTTGTGACACGATGTATCTTGTGATAATGTATGAGTTGTACATCAGGATAGTTAAGGGACAAATATAGGCAACTTCCTTTGTTTTGAGCAAGACATAATTTAAACTTTATGTTTAGTGTTATTGTTTGTTTTTTGTATATAGTTGGTGGTCGTTATGACTATGATGTTGCTAAGTACAAGTTGAACATCTTTGATGTTCACATCCGATTGAAATAACCCCTCATATGATGTTGCCAAGTACTCTTGCATTCTGATCCTTTAAGCCTACTCCTAGTTTACCTAGATAACTTATCAGGCCCAGTTGCAATTATGTGTGAAATGATATAATTATTACTCTAATTTTGCATCATTTAGAATTGTGAATAATGAAAACTAAAGTACAACAATCAAGAAGGTTATTATTGAGGCTATGGACAAGAGGCAAATACTAATTATGTGTAATTATTCGTTTGTAAATGTTCATTTTTTGTAATGCCAGCTTAGTTGGAACTCTCTATGTTGGAAATTGACCCTGATAAAGTCTTGCATTTAGAGTAATATCATTATTTGTTCTCACTGCAAGTTCAGAGCTAGTTATATTGGTTTATTCTGATTTGGTTCAACAGGAATGTGCACATTGTTCTGAAGATTACCTGCCCTAAAGAATGTAATTTTGTTGTATAATTATATATGTAAACTGAAAGGTTTAAACTGTGTTGTTGAAATAAAACACTTTTGGTATTAATCTCTTGAGTTAAGGAAATGTTCCCTCACAATAATCATATTGGTCCAAAAGAGCTGAACGTTTTGCAGCTCTTGTGTTCACTACAACAATAATGACAATACCCAGTGAAATCTCAAAAGTGGGCCTGGAGAGGGTAGAATGTACGCGACCTTACTACTACCTCGTGAAGGTAGTAGACCCTCGGCTAGAGTAAGACATATTAAAAGCAAATTTAATCAGAGAGAACAAAAATAATGAAGACATCCTAAATAATAGGGGAGTCAAGAAAAGTAAGTACATAAGGATAAACTGTCTTCTTCATAAAGGCGTTGCATTGCGTTATCTATCCCCCTAACTCTCTGTGTTCACTACTTGATCAAATTTCTTGGCAAAGTATTTGACTAGCTATGTACAGTTTCTAATGTTGCTTTGAATTCAATGTGTTGTTATGATTTTTAATGATTACTAGTTCTAATCAAGTACAGAGTAAGCGGTTGATGGCTGCAGTTTTCTGTATTATCTTGCTCTGGAGACATGATATGGAAGCATTATAGTCTACTTCAGGTGGAGGTCTCAATGCTTGTCTCTCAACTGCACTTAAGGGGATACTTAACCATGAACGTCCCATTTCAACATTAAGATCAGATCCTGGCATGCCTTTTTCACACGCTCAATCAATCTTCTACACAGTTGCATTCTATATCATCTCAAGTAAGCAATAAGCTTCTCATGTGATTCTTTATCCAGAAATTTTAATTTTCTATGTACATATGAGGTTATCAGATAATCTATTTTCACTTCTTATTTTTCTGCTTGTTTCATAAAGTGGCTAAATATATCGGGTTCAATGGAATAAATGCAATCACTGGTGTGCTTATCTTTGCAATGAGATCATACTTTATAAGTGCGGAGTTGTACCTTTTATATTTATTGGTTATATCTGTTCTTCCATATTTTGGCATAGCAATATTGGCTTATTGATTCTTCAAGTGATCCACGTTTTCTTTTCTTTCACTTTACAGTCATGGTTAAGGGTTTTGCAACGACTTCACATGTGAAATCAAGTTGTTGTGGGTGTAGTAGTAAGATTCTATTTTTCCATTTTCTGGTACTGGTTGTGGGATGCTATTGTCCTTAAGGCATTTATTGAGCACTTTTGGGTTCAGATTGTAATTTTTGTTGGTGCTGCTGAATTTTGTGTTGGTTTTCTCCTATATGTGATTTATAATTGGGTTATTGACGACCTACATTGATTCTATACAGTGCGTTTACAGGATTCAGACGCACAATAATCCGTATAGTAATTGAAAAAAATAAGATATTTTCTCAAACTCTATCAGTTATTATTTTGCATCTTACATCCTGTCTGTTGGTGTCGATATAAATTAAATTATGTTGGTGCCTATTTTCCCATTGCTTGTTTCACAACCAACATCAGATGCATCATTCATCTTATCTGGAATTGGAATGTCCATGGACCCAATGTCACTCTTTCAGAAATTTCTTTTAGACCTTTTGGGTGAAGATACACTTGTTTTGCAACCAGCGTTTGATGCATCATTCATCTTATCTGGAATTAAAACATCCAGGGACTCAATGTCACTCTTTTTGGACTTTCTTTTAGACCTTTTGGATGAAGATATTGGCAATTATTTATACATTTAGTTGGTAGTAAATTATTTATGCAATTGTGGTTCACTGTGTTTATTTCGTTTGCAGGAAGCATTTCTTGGTAGACCATCCATTCGTGAAGAGGTATGAAAGAAGACCCATATGAAAATTAGAGATAGAAAAGAAGTTTGGGTTAAAACACCGGCAGAGGATACTTACGTAAGTTCATATCTTACTTAGAATTTAACTTATATCATTTATTATATACTAATTTTATTTTTAATGTATAATCGATACGTTCAAGTAATTGAAGAAAACAAAAGGAGGCGACCGACAGATGGCCAAGACAATTCAATCATGTCATTAGTTGAAGAAACTCCCTCCTGCTGGTTGAATATAGTTGGAGGCGTGTATAAGAGAAGGACATATGACCTTTGCTCTGAGAAGAACTTTCATCTTCTTCAATGTAGATTGCAAGGTATAGGGAGTTCTGCCACCATTTCAGATGAGCAGGTTGAGGAGATGTGACAGGAAGTTCGGGTGCTTGCTAGGATTTACTAGGAGTAATGAAAAAGAAGTATGGAGGAGCACACTTGAGTCAGACGTCAAAGAACTTAAGGCTCAAGTAAATATATTAATCAAACTTCCTCGTTTGCTGCCCCCTAGCTCTAATGATGATGGTGGAGAGGATGAGGAGGATGGGATGGAGTATTAGGTGGCGTTGTTGTTCTAGGTTTGAATTTTGTTAGTTTGGAGTGTTTGAAAGCATTTGTTTGGTGATTGTTTGCATACTTTTTTGGTTTTGTATATTGTTTAAGTTGGATAAATATATTTGAAGTTTGGTTGATTAATTTTAATGGTTGAATGGTTTCGAAAATATTTTTCTTATTGTTTTGCTGGTTAATATTGGTTGTATATTGATTTTCTATTTAATTATCGAGTTTTAGTGAAGCAAAATACTAATAATAACGTACCCTAGATTTGCAAAGGACTTCTGTAGCTATATCCCTCAAAATATTCAAATATCAAATTAATTTTTTATATAACTTAGCGCGGGATATCCCTCAATATATTTAAATTTATAATTTGTATTAATTTTCATGTACCAAGGGTTGTCCCTCACTAAATAATAAATTACTATTATATATATTTTTAATATAGCAAGGGACGTCTCTCACTAAATAATAAATTAATAATATATATTTTTAATATAGTAAGGGTCATTCCTCACTAAATTATAAATTAATATTAAATAAATTTTTAATATAGCAAGGAACATGCCTTGCTACATTATATTTTTCTAAAAAAATTGTAAGATTAAAATAGTGATGGCTGAGTGTCGGAGTCCGTCACTACTTTGCGAGGGTCTCCCTCACTAATAATTAACAAGGCTCAAATTAGCAAGACACCTTATAGCGATGGTCGCCCTCACTAAATTGCATGGCTAAAACAAGACTTTTTAGTAGTGTTTTTAATTTCAGCTATCCACGTGACATTTTTTAAACTATAAGATTTAAGGATATTTTAGTATATTCTACATATGTTTAGTTTAAGACCACAGATTCAAAATCATTTTTACTTTCTTAAACTTTATATCAAATCAAAACCAGACAAATAAATAAAAACCAAAGAAGTAGTTATATTTGCTCCTTCCATTTCATATTAATTGTCATGTTTCACTTTTCAACAATCAAATTAACTTTCGAAAAATGGAACATGACCCCAATCGACTAAAATACAATAGTTGCGACAATTAACTTAGGGGAGTGAGTAAAATTTTAATGTGTGTGGGGTTTGTATCAAAATGTGTCAACATGACTTTTCACACATGAGCTTGATTCTTTTTTCATGGGTCAAAGTAAAGAATGTAAAAATATTTTATTTTTTGCTTTGAATTATTTTATTATAATGTGTCTGAACACGCCCTTTCACATGTAGGTCTATCTCTCTTTTAATATAAGGGCCACCAAATACATGCAAAATACTTCTTTGCTTTTTGATAGCGTTACGATGATCAGTGATTTTTGAACCAGGATATTTATTAGCTCAGATATCATATTAAAATGTGTGGTGATTTCATATAAAAGTTTAAGATGTTAAAGAAAACAAACTCTAAACTACTTAATTAATTAATTAATTATATTCTCTCTCAACTCACAACAATTAACAAAATGTGATTTAGTTGAACCCAACAATTATATACTCAGTACTGTATGATCCGCCTCTATTAGCAACTTTAATCGATTCTTTACTTTTGCTGGTATACTATCACTATGATTAGATTCATCCAAAAATAAATAGTTTATTTTAGATCTCCCCTTTGTGTTAAAGTGGGTTCTTGATTCAACTTAAACTTATTTTATTTCTCATATCTTCTTCAGGAGAACAAAAGAGAAAAACCAAAAGATCTCAAATTTGTATATACAGAAATTAAAAAATTACTTGCATCTAAAAGCCAATTATACGACCAAATACAACACCTAACTAGCTAGCCAGCCTTTCCTTTTTCTTTTAAATATTAATATAAAATCACACCCATTAAATAATACTATTATAATAGAGTTTTTTTTTTTTTTTTTTGTAAGAATAAGGGAAGAACTCAAAAAAATGTACACGTGTCGAAAAGATGGATTGGTCCCCCCACATCGATGGTCGAGCTTTGGTCAATAGAAAATAGTGAAATTTTGTACTGGAGATGGATGAATAATAATTATAATAATTATTATAATAAAAATTCAATATATAGTACAATTTGATTCCCATGCCTTTGCTGGAGGAAACAGACGATCCAGATGTTGGGAATAATAGTGTGTTATTAATTTTTGTTTTTTTAATCCCATCTTTCGGCGCTACCTAAAATAAAGATTCTTACAAGGACATGAATATTCTTTTAACCTAGCTAACATTATGGACATAATGAATTTTGGGATGTAAATTGCCTTATTAGATGATATCATGGAAACTAGCTAGCTAATTAGCAGCCATAGCTAGCTTCATCTTCTTCATATAATTGTTGCATCACCAGCTTTATAGTATAGACAATCTCAAATAAAAACAGATATTATTAAATATACCTTGATATATACGATGATCTTATGCTAATTCACAAGGATAAGTATATGAATATTGGGATGACAATGAAGTAGCAGAACATAGCTTATAAGAGGTGTACAATGCGAGTTTGTGTGGGTTTGAGCTTTTGTGGGTTCAAAAAATATTTTTTATTTAAAAAAAAATACTCGGGGTGAGGCTGGTTGCGGTTTTATGATTGACAGGTTGGGAGAGATGAGACTATTAATAGGTCTAAAACAAATTATGGGTGTCACATTTTGCTAAATAAAGTGAATCTTTAGTTCCTAATTAGGTTTCACTTTGCTGGCAACATTCACGGCCTGACCAATTTCTGAGTTATCGTATTGACTCAATGATCAGATCTAAACATATATATATATATATATATATATATTCTTAATACCTGCTGTAAGAAAACATAACTTTTTTTTTTTTTTAGGAAATCACAATATATAATAATTAAATTAAATAGTACCACCACTTTGTATAAATTGAAAAGAACTTTATGAATTTACTATCAAGTTAATTATTCAATCAGGAAAGAAATAAAGAAAATTTAAGTTGGGCGGGTTATAATGTTATAATTCGAATTTGATTTCTTGCCACGAATTATAAGCATCACCAGGGGCTCGACCTTTTGATGGTAAACTTTAATCTTCAGATTAACATTATTTTATGCAGGAGGGAACTTGAAAACAACTCAAGGTAATTAAGTAATGACCTTTGGACATAATTTTCATGCATGGATGAAAATTATTGGTATTTAGTAAAGGTATCAAAATCAAATCAAACCCTTCAACCCTTTCGATGTTTGTACCAAGGCGAATCTATGAAAGGCGTGGGGGTGGGGGGACCCCTGTCCAAAGATCACATCTCACCCAAATTACAAACCCAGTGTTTGGTGCCTTGGTCAAATTAAAGTCCGAACTTTTATACACCAAACTAATATAATTTATTATAATTAAATAAATAATTACATAAGGTAAACTATTGGTACATGTTAGTTAATCATGATTAAATAGTATAAACTCTAAATTGAAACATGTATCATACATGTATTGAGTTGATGTATACACTAGGTGCAGGTAAATTTTTTCAATAGGATAAAAGCTTATACAGAATGAGGGTAAGTTTTTCTCCAATAACTATCAATACCGCTTGCTATACAACAGAAATGTTTATTTTCTTTCATATGCTGCAATTTTATCACAACAGGAGACAAACTTCTCTCTTTTTTCCGAGGGCGAAATCTTCTCGTGGACCCTTGTACTTGTCCGAGAGTGCAAAGTGAATACCTCTATTTACACTTTTGTCATCTGACCCCCCAACTCAATAAAATTCAATATTTTAAATCATATTTCAGTGTGTGTAATATGTCAGCTTTCACGTCATTTTTAAATATTGTATTAAATTCCACATCATTTTTAACATGCCACATAAGAAATTAAATATTAAAATAAATTTAATTAAATGAACAACTTTTTCAAATTATTATAGAAAATTTTTAATTTCATTCCAAATAGTTAAAATTTCTCTCCAATTAATTTAAATTTTCAATTATAAATTCAAATACACAAATACAATAACTTTTTCAATTTTCAATTAAATCACATAAATATAAAATTTAAGAGTCAATATTACAAAATCTGCCAAGAGTTTCAACTTTTCAAAATATACTAATAGAAAACTAACAAAACTTATCAAATAAGGGTAAAAAAAAAAATAGTTAAAAGTATCAAAATTGAATAAAGAATAATTAATTTTCTTTCCCATTATTTTTCCTAATATGTTTTCAATTTCATAGCTAATTTCATTTTTTTTTTCAAAAAAAATTGTTTTAGGGAAAAATTTAAAATTATTATTATAAAATTAACATACACACTCTGAAATATGTTAAAAGACCCCAATAAATATAACCTTTTAAATGTATTTGGTGAATATGTGATAAAACCCCAATTAGAACTGGGGTTTACTTAATAGTGGTAGTGTACTACTCTTTTACGTTTTTTAATGCAACTACTAATATAACATGTTATAACAAATTATTTAGCGTTTTATTTAATGTGGCTATCTGGGAAGAATATATAGTTACATCAATTTATATATATTTCACACCATAAAATATTGATACATCTATTTCTATACATTTTAGACACTATAAAATTATTAACACACCAATTTTTATATAATTCAGACACCTTAAAATTATTATTACTGATAACCAATTTTTATATATTTCAGACACCATAAAATTATTATTATTGAAACACCATTTTATAAATAGTTCAAACACCATAAAAATGTTATTATTGATACATCAATTTCTAACTATTTTAGACATTATAAAGCTGTTAATACACCAAATTTTATACAATTCATGCACCATAAAATTATAGATACACCAATTTCTATATAATTGGAGATACCACCGAGAACAATGATTCTTGTGGCAGTGCTGTTGAAATTGGTAACACGGGGAAAGAATTTGAAAGAAAAGTTTCAAAGTTATAAATGATAAGGACAGTGCCAGTGCCTGCATTATCCGGAACTGAAGTCTATGATGTTGTTTGGAGTTGTAAAATTAACAAAGTAGATAGTGAGGCCATGGTTTTGATTGATGTTCTTCAGAGTCGAGCAGACCGCTCGAGAAATCGTGCAGATCGTTCACCGCAGTTGTTGGCAGCAACAACGCTGGCCTTGGCTGTTGCGCCTCCTTTTAGGGATATTGGGAATTAAAAAATTGAAATATGGATATGAAATTTCGGATTGGGGTTTGGGTATTTGAGAAGGAAGGAAATGAAGTATGTTTTATTTTTTTGATTTTTGTAAGAGAAAGAAGAATGTGAGAAAACGTTAGAAAAATAGTTGATAGATTTTGTAAATAAAAATTATATTTTGTAAATAAAAAAATAATGTTGGTATGCTTTGTAATATTGACTCTTAGATTGTATACTTATGTGATTTCCCCTTTGAATATCTTTGATAAATCACAAAAACCCATTTATTGCTCTTCAAACTTGAACTTCAAACTTTGTTGGTTTAAAACCGTTAAAGGGAAACAACGCAGGAATTCAATTTAAAAGCTGGCCGCAGAAACAGAGATAGAGTTTGAAGAGAATATGCAGAGAGACAGAGAGAGATTATTTTCTTGTTAAAAGAAAGTTTATAATTGATCATCAACTTAGCAATTTAAATAGTTGCTATTCCAACTAAAAATAGGATAAAGAAACAACCCACCTCTACTAAAATTAGAATAACTAATTAGTTTCCTACCAAAGATAGGACTTCCTAATTTAACTAGGATTGTACTTAAAAAAAAACTGGAGAAAACAGAAAAAAACACTTGCATTCTTAAATCAACTTTCAACACTCCTCCTTGCTTTATGAAATGCAAACACCAATTCTTTGCCTTAGAAGCTCGAACTTGCGTAACGACCTCAGATGTAATAGCATACCTCCCACCATTCCTGGTACACCTGCCACTGTTTCCAACATTATTGTACGACAATCGTATCTTTCCTTGAAAAATAAATCGGTTGGAATCCTGAGAAGTTTCACTGACCAATAAGCAACCTTATCAAGGAATTTCTTGGGCACATGGTGCTTGCTTAGATCAATCGACAAGTCAGCCTGATATGTCTCCCATGGAGATGCGAAATAGTTAACGTTTCTATAATAAGCTTCATCAACATTCTTTAGAGTCGCATCCTTAGGCAATCTCTAGTAGTCAATTGCTATCGCAGGAGCAGGGACATTTTCAATTTCACCACGATCAATATCATTAAGATACAAAGTATATGAGTGTATAGCCTTCTCTTCCAGATGAACAACTACTTTGTGTGCAAGCTTGGGGAACAACAAGTAAAGCACAAAGTAAAAATTGAAAATGCTCCCTGCACGACAATAACTAACAACCTCTCATACCATTTAGGCTGTACTAGCTCCACCATAGTCATCAGACTCTTATTCTTAGCTTCTTCAGGTAATGCTTTTATCCAACCACTACTTTGCTCGAACTTCTCCTTTGCATCACAGTCAGGATAATTATTTTCCTTAAAGGATTCGCAGAGTCACTTGGTGGTGACTTCTCCATATTCCTTTCTTTTACCACTTGAACGAGATTCAGAAGTGCTCATACCTCCAACTTTGAGTTTCTTCTCAGTTGATGAACTACCTGTTGTCTTTTGGATTTCTTGCAATGCAGCTGATGTTCTGCAGCAAGGATCTCCAAACTGTGTGAGAGCCGAATCCCCCACTGAATTGTTGCCAAGAATCTGGCAGGATTCAACCTAGGCTAACTGGGAATTGCTCGGCAAAGGCAGCTCATCTGACTGAGTAGCATTCTCACGCTGCTCATCACAAGCATTCTCAAGTTCCAGTTCTGATAATTTATCAGCATTAGCAGTTTCAGGCATCTCTTTTCTCTGAACTGAAATATTGCTTTCCAAGTAAAGCTTACACTCAGAATCATATTCCAAATGAGTCATATTCTGGAATCCACTAAGAGAGCATAATCCCCATCCCCTAGCAAGACCAAAATTATTTCCCGACAACACCAAATCATTCTCAGGCGAAGAAATTTCTTCACCTAAATGCTTAGAAGAAACTTCATTTGGACAAGGTATGTCAGGCAGGCCATTCTCCGAGTCATCCGATGGAAGTCCAGAGATATCATCTAGCTTTTCCCTAGACGTAGCAGCAGCGTCCTTGGGATATACTTTCTCCTAGCTGTCAGCGACGAAAAGGTCTTTTCCTTGAAGATTATTAAGAAGTCAATGCAGTCAACTTTGTAATCGCAACCAGAACAAAGCCATCCTTCACCTTTAGGTGGAATTTCTTCTTTTAGCAGAGGTAGCTCCACATGCGGTTGGTGAAATCCACACCCTTCTTCCAATGGATTTAATGAGAAACTTCTGCCTCTCATTTTGAATTTAAATAGGTCTTGTCTAGATGCTTCCTTGATCAAGCAATGTTTATCTTTGAAATACAATTTGAAACCTTTTTCTAATAACTGACCAACACTTAACAAGTTCTGGTCCAAATCGGGTACGTAAAGAACATCAGAAATTGTTTTAGTGCCCGATTGTGTTTTAATTGGGATGGTTCCCATTCCTTTTGCTGGAATATAACCACCATGGCCGATCCTAAATTTTGTAACTTTAGTAGGGCTCAAATATTTAAAAAGATCTTTATCGCAAGTCATATGATTTGTGCATCCGCTATCGATCAGCCACGACTTGCTTGAGACATTGCTTGCTAAACATGATGCAACAAAGAGTTGATCCTCTTCCTGTTCATCAACAACTCGAGCCTCTGTATATTTTTGCTGAGTTTTATTTTTACAGATGATCACTTCATACCCAAGCTGATTGTACTTAGTGCACTTAGCATCAGGCCTCTTCCAACACTTGAAAGGTGCATGCCCGAGCTTGCCGCAATGCTTACAAGACGGGTAGTTTTCTTTGAAACCACCTATTTTTTTTTGGTTGTGCGTTGCACCTTCTTCATCTGTTGGTTGGTGCGTCTTATTCTTCTTCTTCTTAGAACGTCCATCATCATGATGCTTGGCTGGTAAGGCACCTTCAACAGCTCCTCCTTGTCTCATAACACGTCGTTGCTCTTGCGCTTGAAAAGCACTTAAGAGCTCTGTAAGTGTTATCTTGGACAAGTCCTTAGTATTTTCTAAGGTTGTTATGGTAGCCTCAAATCTTTCAGGTGCCGTTACTAGGATTTTCTCAACGATCCTTGAATCATTGAAAGCAGAACCCAACAATCTGATGCGATTTGCTAAATTAAGGAGTCTGTCAGAGTACTCCTTTATGGTTTTACTTTCTTTCATCCTTTGCAACTCAAACTCACGTACCAGATTGAACACTTGTATCCCTCGAATCCTTTCATCTCCTTCATACTCAGTTTTGAGATAATCCCATACCTCTTTAGCTGATTTAAGAGACATGATCAGATTGATACAGACACTCACAGGTCCCTTAAGATTAAAGCTTTGATACCAATTGTTGGTTTAAAACCGTTAAAGGGAAACAATGCAGGAAATCAATTTAAAAGCTGGCCGCAGAAACAGATATGGAGTTTGAAGAGAATATGCAGAGAGACAGAGTAGATTATTTTCTTGTTAAAAAAAAGTCTATAGTTGATCATCAACTTAGCAACTTAATTAGTTGCTATTCCAACTAAAAATATGGCAAAGAAACAACCTACCTCTACTAAAATTAGAATAATTAATTAGTTTCCTACCAAAGATAGTACTTCCTAATTTAACTAGGATTGTACTTAAAAAAAACTGGAGAAAACAGAAAAAAATAGTTGCATTCTTAAAGCAACTTTCAACAAACTTCTTCAAACTTATGCATAGAGTTTATTAACTTTTCAATATTCACTATCACTCATTTTTTATTCAAACTTAAATTTTAATCCTAAAAAAACATGAAAACGTTTGAATTGAGAAATTAATTTACAACAAAAATAAAAATGTAAATCTTAGATGAAGAAAAAAATTTTTTGAAGAAGAAAGATAGAATTATTTTTTTTGTGAGTGCGGTGGAAGTGAGGGCCAAAGAAAAAAAATAGTAGGGTAGGGTGGGATGGTGAAAATGGGGTGGGGGAGATGAGGTAGGGGTGAAAAGAAAAAAAAAATTGGAGGCGAGTGGGTTAGAGGGTGGGGAAGACAGGGTAGGGGGTGATAAAGAAGAAGAAAGAAAAAATATTTAGAGGGTTTTGGGGTGGGGAAACTTGCTGGATTAGGGGGGGGGGGGGAGGGGGTGAAGAAGAAAGATATTTTATTATATATATATATATATATATACATATACATATATATATATATATATATATATATATATATTATTTTTTAAAATATTTTTTTTTAATTTCACGTGCCTCAAAAATGCGTGCAAACACAAGTTTTCCACCTCAACAACTTAATGTCACATATGCGTTAAAAGAGTTTAAAATGCTAAGTTTCATTGAGTTGAAGGATTCAGATGACAAAAGTCTAAGTAAAAGTATTCACTTTACAAACTCGGACAAGTACAAGGGTTCACGAGACCATGTCGCCTTTTCTTGAGTTTCATGTTTACTTTTCTTTGTACGCCCTCATTCATTTTTATTGTCAATATTGAACTTTGCACTTCACTTAAGAAATAATGATTGGTGTGAGTATTCTAATACTTCTTCCATTTTTAATTAAATATCGTTTTTACTAAAAATAAATATTTTATAATGTTTTTCATTTCATAAATCAAAGCATAATTACTTAATTTGTTTAATTTTACTTTAGTCATAAGTATGGAGAGATATGAGTATAGTGAAAAAGAAAAAATGTGTATTAAATAGAGAGGGGTGATAAATTAGGATAATTTATTAAATTTAGCATGTAGTTAATGTGTTTCTTAAGGAGAATTTAAATAAAAATGGTGACAACTATTTAAAAATGGAGGGAGTATAATATTCATATTAATTGATGTTTAGTTTTAAATATTCAAAGTTAAGTAACTAATGCTAAGAATAAAAGATGAAAAAATAATTTTCATTTCTATGAGCCCATTTGGATAGGATTAAAATCTAGTTAAATCAGCTTTTAATCCCCTTTTTAGCATTTTTAGGTGTTTGATAAAATTAAAAAGTGCTTAAAATGGTTAAAAAGTGATTAAAAAAAAGCAGAAAGTGAGAAGCTGGGTACCCCAGCTTTTTATTTTTTAAATTAAAATTCTTTTTGGTTTAACCAAAATATTTACCTTTTATCCCTTATATTTTTCTCCAATTCCAATATACCCTGAACTTAACCCTTAAATATATGTTTTTTCTTTTTTTCTCTCTCTTTGCCACCTCTCTTCGTCTTTCCTCCAATTTCCTATTCATTGTTCTCCTTTGTTTTCACCGAATCATCATACATCGATGGTTAGCTTCAAAAATTTATTTTAGAATTAAAAATTATAAATAATTTATGTTATTTATGGTGTTAACAACTTTAAGAATATTTAAGTTATTTTGAAAATAAAAAAGTGATTAACAACAATTATTTATCAAATGCATTTATAACTTTTTTCAGTTTCAGTACTTCTATCTAAACACTTATTTTCTTAATTTATGAGCACTTGTCACACCTTTTTTTTTTTTTACCAAAAAGATTAGTTTTAAGGTTCGAAAGGGTTTTTATTATTGAAGTGACAAAATGAAGATTTGTTTCGAAAAGGACTTTTTATATTCAAAACTCAGAGTTGTCACTTGGCATAAATCGGGTGTGCTAAGTCACCCTTGGATACCTTTTTTCAAAACAGATTTGACTCTTTAAAACTGATCCGGGAACAGAGAATCCGACTAAGGAATTCTGTTGACCGAGAGGAAGGTGTTAGGCACCCCTCGATCTCGTGGTTCGACCACGGTCGCTTGGTAGAGCGTATCAGATAACTTTGACATTACAAGTGCATAAACCACACAAAGCACACAAAAACCATGAAGCAAGTAAACAAAACGAAACAATTCAAAATTTAGTATCCAGTTCAATTATACAATCCAAACCAGAAAAATGCAGAAATGTAAACCTACTCTATTCTAAACCGATCCTAAACTAATCCTATACTGTCACACCCCTGTTTTTCACCGCATCCGACCCCGCTAGGGAGTTGGTTTTAGAGAAAATGGTTTTTTTCGATTAAAGCGACGTTTTGAAAAGGGATTACTATACTTACAGAGTCGCCACTTGGAATTGAGTTTGGGTGTTCCAAGTCACCTTATTGAATCCCTATTCAAAAGGAAATGAATCTTCAATTTTTATTTTTTCGTCTGTGAACTAGAATTCCGAATAAGGAATTCTGTTGACCGAGGGGAAGGTGTTAGGCACCCCTCGAGTCCCGTGGTTCTAGCACGGTCGCTTTAATGACTTACGTCTGGCTTAAATTAATCTCTTGGATATATAATATTTGTTAGCCTAAAAGCCACTTACATCCTACTTTGAATTTATTTTAAATTATTTAAAACTGCATTGATGTGTGGTTTACCGATAGTAGTACTTTTCGGCCTTACCACGAGTTTTGGATAAATCCGCAACCCATCTCGCTCCCTTAAAAATTATTTTTCCTCTCTTTTAGAGTTTGAAATAAATTCGCAGCTCATCCCGCTCATCTCATGTTAGTTAATTTATTAGGCCTTTAATAACAAATTAGGCGTGGTGATGTTTTTAGAACGGGAGAATTAATTCGACAACTATTACGACACCTCAAAATAACACGATAACATTTCAAAATTTTATGAATTATTTATTCAGAAAAGAACATACAACAAATAACATGCATATTTTATAACATTAACATGAAAGAATATTCTGTCAATTAAAGAACCAAGTAAACTCATTCAAACTTTACAATCGTTGTTAAATTCCAAATCTAATTTTTTTTTTAATTTAAACCTCACATATATTTCGGGAACGACATTACTTACCTGTCACGTATACCTCCCCTAATAAATGACACCCAAATATAACAATTAATCAAAGAAAATAAATATAGTGAATCCATACTTCCTGTAATCATCAACATGGATAAATTGGAACAATAATAAATAAATAAGTAAACTAAGTTTAAGGAAAGCAAGAATGATGATAACCTCAAAAATTATATGATTTTCATAACTCCAAACACGAGTGAATCAATGCATGAGAATAATATAGACTAAACAATTCTAACATATAAGCACATATATACTATCATATTATATATGCATGTAAGAGATGAAGAATGGACTTGACATAAATAATCATCTTTGTATATTAAATAATTTCCGAGATTATTTAAATACTTCATTCATACTTTGATTCAAAATAAAATTTATAACAAATAATACAGGATTGGAATAGAACCTGTGTGACAAATTGGATTGAATATTAAACCAAGATATCATTACCGAGAACTCGAGCGAAACTCCGGACTCTAAGCCCAACTCTTCTTCTCTTGTATTTTTGTTTTCTCCTTGTTTCTTGTTTTCCCTCACTTTTCTTGTTTTCTCCTTTTCCATTTCTTCTGTTTCTTTTCTTTCTTTTGTTTCTTTTTTGTTTCTTTTGTTTTCTTGATCCGTCCTCTGTATTGTGTGCATGTGTGTGTTATATATAGTGAGTGTATGTGTTTGTTTGTGTCGTGTGTGTGTGTGTTTGTCGTGTGTGTGTGTTATGGGAAAATGGGGGAGAGGTTTTGTGAGAGTGGGACTTGTGGGTAGTTTAGGATTCTTTTTTTTTTTAAAAAATTTTAATTAATATTTTAAATAAAATAAAAATAAAAATAATAAAATCTATTTTAAAACTAACAAAATACAAGATAAGTTAACTAGCTAGTCTTAGGAATATGGTTAAGAAATATTAATATCACAATATTCTTTATTAAAAATTGAAAGAAGAAACAAATATAATTATAAAAATTTCTTTTTTTTTCTTTTTTTTTTGTCTAAAAATAAATAAACAAATATAAACTAAAAATAAAAGTAAAAACTTATTTAAAATGTGACTCTATTTTTGTAGTTTTTTTCAAAATTTTTAAAATAAATTTAGTAAAAATAAGATAAATTTAAAATATCTAATTTAGACCCTAAAACGAAATTGAACACTAAAATGGCAAAAACACTTAGGTTTGGTAAAAAATTAGGTGTTTACATAAACCAAACTCCACCCGACGTTCTGGGCCTTGAACGTGCGCCACCTTCAAGTACAAGATACTTCGGGGCATTGCCCAGATAAATCAATATAAATCCCTCGAGGCATTCCCCGACCAAATAGTATAATTTTTAATACGAGAAAATCAAAGCATTTAACCAAATTTCAAACATTCAACAAAATCAAAGATTCTAAACTTTGCCTACCAAACCTACGTTTGCCTACCAATTCTCGACTTAACATCATACAATCAAATTTAATAAAGTTGATGCTTATCCCGAATCAAGCGATTATCCATGAATCAACATATACTAATATTCACCAATTTTATCAAGTTTTCAATTCTCAATCCCATCCCAATCAAAAATTGATTAAACTAATTCGATACGCAGTCCACTAATCAAGTTTTCGCATTCAAATCCAACATCAACCAACACACAACAAAGATTCAAACACATCCAACAACAAATCATTCATATTCACGTAAAAATTAGAGTGAGAGAATATAGAATTGGACCTCAATGTCACTTTCAAAATCGATGTATTATTCTGATTAAGTTGGTAGAATTTGGGTCCGAAATACCTCGATTCAACCTCGATCATGAATAACTCCAACTTGGTTTCAAGAAATATGAACAAGACAGGTTTAATACCGAAATGAAAACCTTGAAAATAACCCCCAACTCTCGGATTTTTACACTAACCGTACTTGAATTTCGATGGAATTATGGCTGGGTTGCCGTTTGCAGCTCAACGAAGCTCCCGCTGACCCGACAATCAATGGAAGGGGATCTCCGGGCAGGGTTTCGCCAGTGAGAGGATATTTCAGGCCAAAAATGCCAGAACAGTCTACCCCTGCGCCCTTTCTCTTCTTTCTCGCTCAAATATTTCCCTCTCCTCCCCATTTTTTCCTCTATCTGATCAGTTCTCTCTCTCGATGCTCTATCTCTCTTACTCGTTCTGATTTTTTTTAGGTACGTGCGTATATAAGAACACCAATCAGTGAATTATTGCTCTCTCCCTATTGTGCGTGAATTTCTATTTTTTTCCAAGGAGGAAGATGATGACAAAATGGGTTCCTCTTTTTCTATGTTTTCCCATTCTCTATGTGTGTATATATATATATATGTGGTCAAAAGAAATAAAAAACGTGAGGGTGGGAGTGAGTGGGGTAGGTAGGGTAGGGTATAGGATGAAGTTTGTTAGGATAAGGTTAGGGATTTATTGAATTTTTGTTATTTTCTATTTTTGTGGGATATAATTACATGAGTGAGGGTATACGGTAGGATAAAGTAAAAAAATGGGTAAAAACGATATCGGGGAGGGGCGAAATTAGGTGTCTACATCATGCCCCCTTTGAATGTAAACACGAAGTGTTTTTAAACAAAGAAGTAGACAACAAGACTGAATTTTGTCCCGACCATTATTTTAAGGAAGAAATAGAAAGAAGAAAAGCAACCGAGTTCTGACTTAAGCTATCCTACCCACCCAAGTTATGGAGGAATCAAGTGATGGTGTCTTAAAGGATTGGAAATAAATGGACTATACCGAGTTGGAAAGTCGAGTGAGGTTCCATCGAGGTTCCGTTCCGCGGCTCTGTCATTACATCAAAATGAAAATTACAAGTTAAAACATAAATGAAATTACAAAATCCTATCTATACATCTTCTGTTGGATTCCTGACTTAAGTTTCATCACCCTATTCTTCAGGCGGGCTCCTGAATTGCAATTTCCTCACTTGTTGCTTGGCCTTTAATTGCTTCACCTTGTTGCATAACTTTCCATTTATTCGCCCTGTGCTTTGGGAGGGCTTCTGACTTGCCATTTCATCACCCTGTTCTTCAGGCAGGCTCCTGACTTGCAATTTTATCACTCTGTTCTTCAAACGGGCTCCTGACTTGGAATTTCATCACCCTGTTCTTTAGGCGGGCTCCTGACTTGCTATTTCATTAATCTGTTAAATTTTAACTTTTCACCATGTTGCTTGACTTTCAAGTTCTTCACCATGTTTCTTGACCTTTTATTTATTCGTCCTACAATTAAGCTGGCTCCTGAAATCACATCAAAACTAAAAAGAAAATTATCCCAAATAAAGATTATTATAAAGAAATTTCATTTGTTAGAAAAATGAAGTTCCAAACACAAGAACTAAATGTTGCCCAGTTTATCATCAAAGGACTTTTGTGCAAGTCACATCATTATGGGAATCAAGGAGAATGACTCGACTAAAGGTACGTCTTATAGGAATCAAGGGATGATTCGACTAAAAGATACGTCTAATAGGAATCAAGGGTGATGACTCGACTAAAAGATACGTCTTATAGGAATCAAGGGTGATGACTCGACTAAAAGGTACGTCTAATAGGAATCAATGGGGAATGACTCGACTAAAAGGTACGTCTTCTAGGGGTAAAAGGGAATGACTCGACTAAAAGGCACGTCTTATAAGAATCAAAGAGAATGGCTCAACTAAAAGGTACGTCTTATAGGAATCAAAGAGAATGAATCGACTAAAAGGTACATCTTCTAGGGGTCAAAGGAAATGACTCGACTAAAAGGTACGTCTTATAGGAATCAAAGGGAATGACTCGACTAAATGTTACATCTTATAGGAATTAAAGGAAATGACTCGACTAAAAGGTACGTCTCATAGGAATCAAAGGGGATGACTCGACTAAAAGTTACGTATTATAGGAATCAAAGGGGATGACTCGACTAAAAGTTATGTATTATAGGAATCAAAGGGGATGACTCAACTAAAAGGTACGTCTTATAGGAATCAAGGGTGATGACTCGACTAAAACGTACATCTTCTAGGGGCCAA
This sequence comes from Capsicum annuum, assembly GCF_002878395.1. Taxonomy (NCBI): domain Eukaryota; kingdom Viridiplantae; phylum Streptophyta; class Magnoliopsida; order Solanales; family Solanaceae; genus Capsicum; species Capsicum annuum. The sequence goes on from NC_061114.1 coordinate 204,750,952, forward strand.
AGGGAATGACTCGACTAAAAGGTACGCCTTATAGGAATCAAAGAGAATGATTCGACTAAAAGGTACGTCTTATAGGAATCAAAGAAATGACCCGACTAAAAGGTACGTCTTCTAGGGGTCAAGGGGAATGACTCGACTAAAAGGTACATCTTCTAAGAGTCAAATGGAATGACTCGACTAGAAGGTATGCTCCTAGAGGTGAAGGTTCAATTTAAGAAGTGTATCACCTATCAAATGAAAATTGAAATCCTTGGACAAGAAAGTGTGTCTCCAAGGGATATAAGATGATGAATTTTTACCATGATTTAATTATCAAATCTGTGCAGCAACATTGCTTCCTACATTTGTAAAAGTGAGAAATTACGGGCCTTGATGTTTAGGCTTTGAAATCCTTGATTTGAAGGTAACATGTGTTCTTATTTCATGCAAAGAAAGGTTGTGAGTTTAAAAACATGGTGGCTGGTTTGTGGCTTTGGCTTTTGTGGCAAACGCTCTTGCCGTCATCACATTTAACCTTGCTTCCAACCATTATCCTGTGTTATTGACTTTCTACTTCATTGACTAAACTCAGATTATTCAGAGTGACTGAGACAAACACAACATCTCTGCTTTGCCGTGCTTCTCAAATAGACCCCTTGGAACCTTGGTATTTCATGAGTTCCCAGACTTATTTGTTGACAAAACTTTTTGCTTGCCTCATTTTGGCTCACAATCATATCTCTTTCATATGTTGGCCTTTTTGCCTTGCTTTGTCCAATTGAAGAAGCTGGTAGTCAGTTTTGAAATCTTTTCTCACTTGTTTTGACATAGACTTGACTCAAAGACAAGAGAAAAATGACAATGATTTTATTTGGATAACTGACCCAAGAAAAATAAAAATATAACTATAAAAAAGAAAGAAATGATAATGAATGTCCCCATTAAACTGCCTGATCTTTCCATCCGAAATTCTCACAAATTGTTGTTGAGTTAGTGACCCTGAAAGTGAGTTTCTTTCTTGGGCCAATTGCATTCGGACACCTCATTCGGCTAGTGACGCCTTGAAGGGTTTTAGCCAACAAGCCTCTCTCATTTCCTTTTATCACCTGACCATTGCCTTATAGTATCTGAGAGGGTTTTTTTACCAATAAGATTCTTATTTTTATTTTTCTCAACTCGCATTTGTCTTACAGTGTCCATAAGGGTTTTCACCGATAAGACTCTCTCATTTTTATTTATCTCAACTCACCATCGTCTTATAGTGCCCGTGGAGGTTTTCACCACTAAGACTCTCTCATTTTCATTTCTCTCCTGATTTATTATGCTGAGGAAGGCAAGTAGTTCCCAAAATATGTTATCCACATCCATTGTATGCTTATCCTGAGCATTCTCGAAGATTGATCTGAAGGTCTTTCTTTGGTTGTAACTTGGCTTTTGGATAGGGTTAGAAAGAAAGAATGACATGGGGACCAAGCGGCACTTGAAGTGGGGTGAGACTTACAACTTTTGGAATCGACTCAAATAATGAGGATTAACTCATGCCCCAGCTTTTTTTGAATGGGAAATTCTAAACTATTTATTTGGTTGGACCGATCCCAGGGTAGGGCAGCCTACGTATCTCACCTCCGAGAGAGGAGAATCAGGTCATGTGCAGTTCTGACTTTGTTCTTTCACTTGATTCTGTTTTTCTTTCGTTGATTCTCTTTCTTTTTGGGACTTTTCTGACTTTATTTTTCTTGACACTCATTTTTTTTCTTTTTCGACACATTTTTGAATTTTGTTGACTCTATCTTGATTTCAAAAGAGGGGTATGAAAGAAAATAACACTAAGATCCAAATAGGGTAAACAAAGGATGACACAATGTTTGGATAGCAGAATGAAATGCCTTCGTCATATTAATTGTTGAAAATGCTAGTACATAGCATGCAATGCGAAAGTGCACGATCAAGATCACTTATGAACTCTTTTACAACACTAACTTGCCCCAAGCATAAGTACCACCTCTTTTTCTATACTTGCCCAGCATACTGAAGGACTCATGACTTCATGGAGCTAATTTTCTTCCTGTTCCTTTTGACATAGGATCACACATTCACTACTTGACCTAATTGAGATATGTCTTTCAATTAATGACCAAGTTATTCTCATGATTCTTAAAATAATTGCATTAATTTTCAAAGAAGGCTTCAACTTGATAAACAAATGCCCCAGCACTCTATCTATTTTCTTAGATGATTAAACTGGATTATAAGATCTGGCTGTAAATTTCACTAGCATGTCATGTCACTAGAGTCAACATAAATTGTACTATGTAAAGAAAACAAACAAACAACACATATTTAAAACACAAAGAAAAATGGGATACTTCATTTAATAAAAATGAAAAATAGAAGGGTTTGAACATAATGACAAAGGGACAAAACAAGATAGATCCCAAACTACAATAATTCAGATAAAAGAAAATAAAACAAAACAAACTACCAGACCTCTTCCTAGTAGGGAGGGGTGACTTCTCAATTGCTCAGCCTGACATCTTAGCCACTGGTTTGCATATCAGCATGACTAGAGCTTTCCTCATTGTCAATGTTCTGCACCATAATTGATTTATCTTGAATCATCTTTTCAATTTCTTTTTTCAAAGCACAACAATCTTCAATACTGTGACCCTGAACATCATAATAATATGCACATTATACATTAGGATCAAAACTTCTTGAATGTGGGTCAAGAGTATACCCAAGGAGGGGAGTGATCATGCCCTGCTGTACCAATCTCTGAAATAAACTGGCATAGGATTCCTCAATAGGAGTGAAATTATCTTTTTCCTTCCTCCTTTTTGTGAACTCTGGTCTCGGATGAAACTTGAATTTAGAGGTTCCTTGGTAAATTTGTGGGGGTCAAGGACGATGTTGAGGGACAGGTGTATGCCATTGTGGATAAGAAGACGGATGAGCATACAATTGTGCATTGTTCAAAGGATATTAAGGAAGTGGAATGGGATTTCTTGTATTTTAGGGAAAGAAACCTTGTTGCAAGTGGTTATGTGGATCTAATATGTAAGCTCGGGATTGAGGCTGATAGTATTGGTGGGTTGGACCGCTCAAACTCTGCTTTGGCCCTGACATGACAATAGGTGTGTTTTTCTTCTTCTTTCCTTCAATTTCCCTTAGTTGATTGCAATATCATCCCAAATGTTTCACAAAATCCTTCTGTCCATCAGGCTCTCCAAATTTTGATGTCTCAAAGCTGGGAGAAAGGTTAACACTTGAAGACATGCCCCAGTTTTTATATGAAACATCTTTATAGCCCATAAGTCCAGGGGAATTTTTCATATCATTTTCTACACTCTTAACTTTCCCAACCACTTTCTCTAGCTTTTCTAGCATGCTAGGATTCTTAGTAAGAAATATTGGTTGTCCACTTAATTTAATGGTAGGCTCAAGAGTATAACAATGATCATCAAGAGTATTGAACGTGGATTCACTAGTGGACTGGGGAAGCACAATCATTGAATTGATAGCCAAAGTGAAAGTCTTAGTAGAAGGTTGACCAACAAAAGCACAGACCGTATGTGGTGCTGTGAATGTGGTAGACTTATATTGAGGATATAAAGAAAGAGTGGTGAAAGTATTGAGGTACATTTGACGTGGAATGGATTCTGAGGCATGCTGTGGTGCATCAACAGTAGTAGGAAACTGACTTTGCAATTTTGGTGGAAGACTCAAGGTATTTACAGGGTCAAAAGTGGGGAACGGAGGTGGAGGCAGCCCACTGGCCCAAGCTCGGTACATTTTCATCATTTGTTGTCTCAGTCTCAAATTCTCTTCCTTTAAACTCTCAATTTCCCGACTCTTTGTTTCATCCATGGTGTCACTCTCTATATCCTTGTTAGACACAACTAAACCTTCCTTGGATTTGGTGTGATATGGAGGACCAGCCAGGAAGCCACAAACCAACCACCTTAAACTAACTGAACAAGAGACGACAAATATGTTAGAGTTCAACCTTTTTCAAAACCTCTTTTTTTTTTTGAAAAGATCACCGAACCCAAGAAGGGCGCCTACGCATCTCACCCCCAAGCGAGGAGAATCAGGTGTACATAGTTCGTGAACTCTTGCCAAAATGGACAATCAAACTCTTTTGTTTTTCTTGAAACAAAGTGTCAAAAGAATTGACGTAAATCTTTTTTGCATTTTTAGGTTTAAATCCCTATACAAAATGAAACTTATGATTACCAAAGAAAAATCTTTTGGATTTTCAATTTTGCATTCATATGTAAATAAAACTTGAAACTATTAAAGGAAAATCTTTTTGTAGTTTTCTCTTGAAGATGTATATGAAACACCTACTCTAAACTAAGAGTGAATAAAATATTTTTTTGGATTTTTGAAATAAGATCTCCGAATGCACAATAGGCTGCCTACGTATCTCACTCCCGAGAGAGGAGAATCAGGGGTGCATAGTTTGTCCAGATTGAACAATTCAGGATTATAGAACAAACAAAACCTTGACTTGAGAGACACGACTGCACGATGAAAATAAAATCTTTTTGGGTTTTTAATTTGACACTTCATACAAAAATGACAGCAACTACGAAAGAAAAATCTTTTTGAAATTTTCGAATTATGAATGCATGGTAAAGGAATAAAAGGAAAATCCTTTTGATGGTTTTGAGAAAATGAGTGCAAAAGGTAAAAAAAATCTTTTTGAATTTTTGGATTGTGAAAAAATATCAAAAGTCATGAAGAACTCTAAAAACTTATGAAACACTCTTTCTTTTCTTTTCAACACTCTTTTTTCTATATTTTTTTTCAACATTTCTTGCCTACGCACTTTACTTCAAACACATGTTTTCCCCAAATTAGTCCGTCAAATGACCATGTTATCCTTAAAGATGAAACATTTGGCACGTAGGGATGCTTTAAAGGTAAGTCACCTACAAAGGGCCACGTGGGTCCCGCTAGGTCTCAATATGATGCAGATAAGTGTGACCTAAAGATTGACCTACGATGGGGTCCACTAACAAGGCTGTTCGGGGGAGCACATGGTCGATAGTGGATTGCTTTAGCTGTTCACCTACTCTATACAACCCAACGACTCTCCCTCTTAAAATAAGTGTGACTCAACTATAGGTCGTGTACACACGTGTACTACGGACTTGTTGCAGAAAGAAAGACTCGGGTTATGCATATGATGCCAGATATAAAACGGTAACACATAAAGTAAAAACTGTAAACAAACAGAACGTAGGCACTCAACAATGATAAACAATAACACAAAACAATATAAACAAACTGTCTATACACCTATAGTGCCAAACTAAGCCGATACAACTCCAAAATAAGCTCGAATTCTGAAAATTTCCTAGCAGAGTCGCCAGAGCTGTCACACCCTTTTTTTACAAAAAAGATTAGTTTTAAGGTTCGAAAGGATTTTTATTATTGAAGTGACAAAATAAGGATTTGTTTCGAAAAGGACTTTTTATATTCAAAACTCAGAGTCGCCACTTGGCATAAATCGGGTATGCCAAGTCACCCTTGGATATCCTTTTTCAAAACAGATTTGACTCTTTAAAACTGATCCGCGAACAGAGATTCCGGTTAAGAAATTCTGTTGATCGAGGGGAAGGTGTTAGGCATCCCTCGATCCCGTGGTTCGACCACGGTCGCTTGGCGAGTGTATCGTCTAACTTTGACATTACAAGTACATAAACCACACAAAGTACGCAAAAATAATCAAGCAAGTAAACAAAACAAAATAATTCAAAATTTAGTGTCCAGTCCAATTATATAATCCAAAACAAAAAAATGCGGAAATGTAAACCTGCTCTATTCTAAACTGATCCTAAACTAATCCTAAACCAAAATCCGCCCGACGTTTCGGGCCTTGATCGTGCGCCACCTTCAAGTACAAGATACTTCGGGGCATTCCCTGGATAAATCAATACAAATTCCTCGAGGCATTCCTCGGCCAAATGAGTACAAGTTTTAATACGAGAAAATCAAAGCATTTAACCAAATTTCAAACATTCAACAAAACCAAAGATTCTAAACTTTGTCTACCCAACCTACGTTTGCCTACCAATTCTTGACTTAACATCATACGATCGAATTTAAATAAAGTCGATGCTTATCCCGAATCAAGCGATTATCCATGAATCAACATAAACTAATATTCACCAATTTTATCAAGTTTTCAATTCTCAATCCCATCCCAATCTAAAATTGATTAAACTAATTCGATACGCAGTCCACCAATCAAGTTTTCGCATTCAAATCCAACATCAACCAACACACAACAAAGATTCAAACACATCCAACAACAAATCATTCATATTCACGTAAAAATTAGAGTGAGAGAGTATAGAATTGGACCTCAATGTTGCTTTCAAAATCGATGTATTATTCCGATTAAGTTGGTAGAATTTGGGTCCGAAATACCTCGATTCAACCTTGATCATGAATAACTCCAACTTGGTGTCAAGAAATACGAACGAGACAGGTTTAATACTGAAATGAAAACCTTGAAACTAACCCCCAACTCTCGGATTTTTGCACTAACTATGACTGAATTTCGATGGAATTATGGCTGGGTCGTCGTTCCCAGCTCAACGAAGCTCCGGCTGACCCGAAAGTCAACAGAAGGGGATCTTCGGGCAGGGTTTCGCCGGTGAGAGGATATTTCAGGCCAAAAATGCCGGAACAGTCTACCCCTGCGCCCTTTCTCTTCTCTCTCGCTCAAATATTTCTCTCTCCTCCCCGTTTTTTCCTCTATCTGATCAGTTCTCTCTCTTGATTCTCTATCTCTCTCACTCCTTCTAATTTTGGTTTAGGTGCGTGTGTATATGAGAACTCCAATCAGTGAATTATTGCTCTCTCCCTATTGTGCGTGAATTTCTATTTTTTTTCCAGGGAGGAAGATGATGACAAAATGGGTTCCCCTTTTTCTATGTTTTCCCATTCTCTATGTGTTTATATGTGTATATGTGGTCAAAAGGAATAAAAAACGTGAGGGTGGGGGTGAGTGGGGTAGGTAGGGTAGGGTACAGGATGAAGTTTGTTAGGATAAGGTTAGGAATTTATTGAATTTTTATTATTTTGTATTTTTGAGGGGTATAATTACATGGGTGAGGGTACACGGTAGTATAAAGTAAAAAAATGGATAAAAACGATATCGAGGAGGGACGAAATTAGGTGTCTACAACACTTATTTTAAATTTTTAATCATTTAAGCTAAAAAATTATTTTTTTAATCCTACCCAAATGGGCTCTACATATGTTATAAGTGATCGACAAGAAAAATTGAAAATCCATTTTTGAAGTAGTCAACAACTAAAAGTGAATGGATTACAGTATTAACTACTGTACTGTCGACAATTTCATTATAAATGGGAGACCTTTTTTTCTTTTACTTGGTAATTCTTTTTTCTTTGAGTGTGTTTGATACGAAGAAATAATTTTCATATAAAATGTTTTCATAGAAAATATTTTGTTCATAAATAGGTGGGGTTTTAGGTAGTTTCTAGTGTTTAAAAATAAGCAATAAATATAATTTCAAAAGCAATTATATGTAATCTAGCAAAACATTATGTAAACGAAATGGGATAGGGAGTGGATGTTCAGGGGTGGTGGTATGGGATGATCAAGGGGCGGGATTGAGGTGTGGGGATGTTGGATGGGTGGGTGAGAAGGAGAAACGAACTCACTTATAGACTTGTTTTTCTTATTTTAAGAAGTATATTGTCCTATAGAAAATAACTTTTTTTTCGTTGATTTGTTTGTCTTTATAAACCCTAAAAAAGTGAATAATCCAGCTGAAATCAAAATAGATCAAACCAACACAATGCTTACTCTATTTTAGCCATGTAACTAGCAGAATGTATGTTCTAAATATGGTGTATGTATGTTCGAAATAGTGAGACATTCCGAGACTCTAATCCTGATTCCACTTTATAAGTACGGTTGAGTCATGACTCGATTGACACGAAGAATTAAACCCAAAATGATACATCTCTTCAATGTGTCAGTTTAGATCAATATATGGATAGGTCTATTCATCAATTGGTGATCTTCCTATTTTTCATCCGATTGTACGTAGCCTCCTAGATCCCTCTATCCAATTTCTTATAGCTAAATGAACTATACTATTTTACTAAAAACAAATTGGAAGCATATATTTAAATTACAGAAGCTTTAATTTCAGAGGCTTCTTTAAAATTTTGTATTAGCTATAAGGCAGATGTATATAATAGGAAGTTTACATTAGAATTTTTTATAATATTAATAATGATTCGAAGATGTAAAAGAACATAAAATTCTGCAATGCTAAACGATACATTGATGGACTTATAGAGTAAGATTTAAATTATCTTTTACTTAAAATTGTAGGCCTTGTTTTAGCAAAAGATTTCTTCTCAAGAAAAATGGAAGCATAAATTAAGTCCAAAGAACATAATTGTATAGTGTACCAATCAAAAATAGTAGTACTTTTTTTGCTCCAATTCTAGCTTTTCTTTTTATTGGTTTTTCATCGGTCTTGGTGTGGAGTCCCGATTAATTTAGATAATACATTGGAGGGTTCTTTTTGGGGTGTCACTCCAAACAAGATTTTCTCTATACTGAATGCTCGAATTCAAAATATCTGAGTAAGGGTGAAGTTGTCCCACGTCACTACAACTCAGGTTAGTCTTAGGTCTTTTTAGAAGATAACATATAACATGATTCGTAGAGGTCGTTTGCTAGAGTGTATGTAAATAATGTGGTATATTAGTAATGCTTGTGTTGGTTATGCTTAAATTTTTCTTATGTAGTATTTCATTTGATATAATAAAAATGACATGAATTGCATATATAATTTCTTAAAAAAATATTATTTTTTTTACATAAATACTCTCCATCAATATGGTGAAAAGGATGTGGAAAATCTTTGAGGGACAATTGTAATTTTGACCATACTAATACATGCATTAAAATTCATTTCATTACTAATATCATAGATTTTTATGTATTAGTAATTTATTCTTTTATACCAACTAGACTGTATAACTAATGCAAGTATTGATTAGACATAGGATGCGAAAGTATACCAAATTATAATACACTCTATCAAACGATCCCATCAACTTTTAAATGGGTACAAGGAAGTTTTGAGTAATTTTACTAGCTAAGATACCACGATTTAAAAATTAAAACTAACATTTAATGAAAAGAGATGTTAAGCAAGTGTAATTAATTTACTGCGCAAACACCCGTTGCTTCGATCTGCATAATAATTGAGTGAATTGAGTTGTGCTTTATTATTTGATTCATCTTGTGTTGATCAATTTTATCCCAATACATTTTGGGCGAATTGGGTCTTCATATATAATTAACACAACTAGTTTTGACCCCTTCATTTATCACCCATAGTATTTAGCTTGTGAATTAACATAAATATATGTGTTGCAAGAAAATGCTAATCGTGATGAAGACTGATAAAGAAATGGACCTTGGGCCTAACTCAACCTAAAAAGTTAGCTCATGAGGGGAGGATTTCCCAAGACCATACAAGGAGATCAAGGACCCTTTAACTCACCGATGTGGGACTCCAACACCCCCCGCACGCCCAGGGCTGGACATCTGGAGCGTGGACAGTATAAGACGGGGGGCCCAACATCGGAAATAATGAACTGGGTGGGCCTGGCTCTGATACCATGACAAGAATGAACCTTGGGCCTAACTCAACCTCAAAAGCTAGCTCAAGAGGAGGAGGATTGCC